>NW_006920433.1:83566-117472 GCF_000344685.1 Gloeophyllum trabeum ATCC 11539
CATTAATACCCTGCGGCATCACTATGTAATATGACCACTCCTCCCGCCGCATACCGAAATTGCATTGTATGATGATCCTCGTCATGGACACTACCCCGAATCGCGATGTAGATGACCATTGAGTCTCGGACCCTATTATAATATATTTTCATACAACAATAATACCATTATATCGCTCCCCATTGTCATCAGAGACAATGTCTCGCTCTAAGTGGGGAGGGTGTAAGGTGGGCGCCACCGAGTGGCGCCGAGTTTGGACGTGTTTGGTTACTGAGTGATAGATGGACGGATTGGGCAGGCGGATCGTTAGACAACAACTACCTCTGAATCTGCTTAGCTCAATTACCTATCTTGTATCTCTCGCAATAAGACGAGGTTCCGTTTATTGGTGTGTGTGTGATACAAGCTAACTGTACTGACTACGGAGATTCTACACGATGTAGGCATGAGTGCGTCGACAGGACCGGGAGTGTGGACATAAGCACCTGATATTCGTTCTGCATGGATTGCATGGCCTATACTTCCTCGCTTTGCGGCTCAGTGTTTCTCCTTCCCTACCAAGCAACAGAGACGCATCTGCTTCTCAGATATCCCGCAACTGGCCCTTTGTAGTACTCGCATGCATGTGCCTGACCCCATCCAGCACCTCTTCTGGATTCCTCTAATTCCCTTCACCTTCCTGAGTCTGAAGGGTAGCTCTCGCCTGTCGGAAGATGGACCTGGTATGGGCGAGCGGTTCCTACGGGCTGATCTCTCTCGATACACGGACAAATAAACCCCCTCGCTGCGCTTGCTGACTTCCTGTAGCTTCTGCAAAAGCCCTCGTCTTCTCCGTCTTTCTACCACTGCGTCTCAAGATAGTCGAGCATCACTCCGGCGATCACGATGTTTTAAAAAAGATCTGCCGGGTCTGCACCCATTTCTATAGTGAAGAGGACGCTCTTAGGGCCGGGTCTCGCTCGACGGACTCGGAGATCTGGACGATAAGAGGCAACCTCGGCCTCGGTCACTTCCCTGTCTGCCTCCCATGTTTCTCCTAAATAACATCAGCCCCAAGGACTCCCGCTCTGATGATGATGAACAAAAGATGTTCGGACAGGGCAGTACGGGATTTTGTCTTTGCCTGTTGATTGCGTCCCCGGGCGCGTGCAGTCTGTGGCCCTCCCTCTGTCTACCGTTCGGTTTTCAGTCGTTTTCTATGTGGCGGCCTCCTACGCATCACTGTCCGGGCGTGTTCATCCCGCGCGTGTCGGCGCCGCTGGAGATATTCTTGAGCTAAGCGGCGGAGAGGCGGTTCGGGAGCTGGTGAGGGGGATCGTGAAGGAGGTGTTCGGGAAGGGCAGAATGGATGCAGTTATTCTTTTGAGTCGTGGGGGACTATTTGAGTCTGGCGTCAGTTCAGGTGGGTGCTGCGAACCGATGCTTGTGCCATCTGCTAAGTGTGGACTGGCGCCAGGGTCAGCCGAAGCGTGACCCACAAGTTAGTGAGCGGATGAGGCTTCTGAGTAAAATCACGGTGTGAGGGCCTGTGTTTTCGCATACTTTGGTCAGTACACTGATGTCGGCATCGGGTTGCCACTTGCGAATGACCGCCGCCACAGAGTTTTGACGCGTATTCTAGCAGCGTGCTACCTGACGTTCCTCTTGTCCTTCGTGGGTCGCGCGGCCCCTCCTTCTCCTGATCATATTGGCTGATGGGGTTCGGATCGACTACATGTGTCTGCCTCGTGGAGCCAGCATACCGCGACCTTTGCGGATTCGCTGTATCGTCTGGTCTTCGAAGCCATGACGACTGGTGAAGCGTGCCAGCTGCCTGTGAGGCCTGCCAAGTCCCCGTGAAGGATGTAGGCCCCGACTTTGACATTGTCGAGATTACCACACAGGTGTCTGTGCCGAGGATGTATTAAAGGGGGGGGGCGAGCTGTGAGCAACGTTGCGGTCTGCGACTCGGAGCCCAGATTTGTCTGACTAAATGATCGTCTAGGTACTTTGTGCAGACATGGCACCGGATGCCGGACTCGCGAGGGAAGCTGAGCGGCCACTGGGAGGCGCGCTCGGTTTTTCCGCGGTGACTTGAAGCGGGACATTTGCATTCGTCACGTTCGAATAGTTGGGACGAGACCGTGCTTCTTCTCAGCTTGGTGTTAGGGGCAGCCTGAGGTAGACGTGCATCGTGGTACTCCTTCGAGCAATGCTTGAGTCAGTATCCACTGTCCAAGGACGTCACGTATCCGGTGGGTCACCTCTCATATCTGCTCCCGAACATCTCTTCCGAAAGCGCTCGGTGCGTGGATATTACATTCAAGTGCAGCAGGATAGACAAATACCGAGGAGCATCATGTTAAATCCGTTGGGATATACGCCCCGCCCGTTATGGCGAGCTCTCTGTGGCCACATACAAGGAATATATCGCAGCCACCGTCTCCGCATCCAGGCACGCCGACTTTGTAGGGTTCACCACGAGCGGCACGAACGGCTGCTCATCCACGTCGCACACGGTATGGCTATTCTCCGGAATCACGCCTTCCAGCAGGTACGCGCGCAGGATCTTCCAGCTGCAGAGCGACAGCTGGCTGAGCGTAGTATGGCCGTACCCGTCTGCCTGCTGGACGAGCCGCGCGTTGTTTCCGAGCCTCTGCGGGCTCCCGAGGGCGTTGCAGTGAGGGGTCGTACGTTTGGCTGTCCAAACAGTCTTAAGTTACGTCACCTTTTGCGAGGAAAAGGGATAGGGGAACTGACTTGAGTATCAAAATGGGCGTGTGATGAGTGCCGTTTGCGAGCCCGAACGTCCCTTTGTACCGGCTGCGCGAGGGCTGCACGTCTGGCGTGAGCCATATCATGGATGTCAGGGAATGAATTTATGGAAAGGGAGACGCATGAGCACTGATCGCTGAGCATTTGTGAGTGATCCCGCCGAGATGAATGGGTGAGTTCGATTTAGGAATATCTCGTAGTCCGTGCCTTGACATGCCAGTGACTGCGTATCGACGAGGATTATCTCCTGACCTCGTTTCTTGCAACGTCAGCGTGCACCGGTCCAGCTTACCGTGAGCCGCGATCCAGCTCCTCCTTCTCTGTCACGATTACGCGCTCCCGGTACCTACGCAGCGGCAGGGGTATCCACACCAAGTCATGTAAGAGGAGCAGTAGTAAGTGCAGTGAACAGTCGCCAGCTGGGTGAGACGCAGGGGAGAGTCGTATACAGTGCTATGCCAGTCAGTACATACAGCGTCGGAGCAGCGCTGCAGCGGAATTTGAGTCGACTCGAGACTCGAGAGAGCACGTAAAGGTACGGGGATTGGAACTCCCCCGGCCCATGCACGCGGTGCTGCACGTGGCTATAATCACTGTACGTCGAATTTGGAATCAAAATGTGGCTGGATTTGCACCGACTTCGCTCAAGGCAGAACCTCACGACCTCTCCTAGGCCGGCTGCTGGCCACCTGGTGGGTAAATAACCCGATGTCCAGCTTGACTTCGGTTCTCTAATGACCATCTACTAGGTGGTCAGTGTTCAAAAGCAACATGAATCACCTAAGCAACTCTGCGCATGTGCAAGAACTCGCCGCGGTAGACGACCGTATCGAGGAGATGCAGTCTCTTGCCAGTCGGATACATCACGAAACCAACGGTATCTGCAGCAATCTCGTGTGCTTGGCCGAGGAAAGAGTCCTTATCGGCACTCGTGTCGCACCAAATGCTCTTGCTAATCTGGACGATTGTTTACGGGTCCAGTCGGAGGCCCTGCGGCTCGCGGAGAGGCGGAACAGCAATTGGAAGAGCTCAGAGAGTGTCGGCGACTGCTCGCCTCGCGCGTCTCGCCCGCGCAGGTGATTCCGGAAGAGATCTGGGTCGATATATGGACTCGTGCGGATGTGGTTCCTCGTCCACTGGACTCGCCGCCGACTCCCTTCGCCCTTTCTTGGGTGAGCAAGTGGTGGAGGTATGTGCTCCTTCGAACTCCGGCGATGTGGGACTTTATCCAGGTGTCTCCGAACACTTCGCCTGCCCTTTTGCGCTTACAAGTGCAGCGGTCGGGATCTCGTCTCTTGACAATATTGTTAAGCCTAAAGTCCGCCGTCCCTCCGAAGGACGGGGCGGGACGGTTCATTTCACTCATGGCCGAGCTCGAAAAATGTGCAGACCGCTGGCAGTCTTTCCACCTACGCGAAGTCACACGGCCCAAAGGGCTCGAGCGCAGTGACCCTGCTCTCTACTCCAATGCTGCTCTCTACTTCAATGCTCTCCAGAACTCATTGTGTGGCGTCCACGTGCCCCATCTTCGACACTTCTGCGCCTGGTGGCATGGCGAGCACCGTCTCGGCGCCGTGCTCAAGCGCGGGGCGCCGCACTTGTCTGAAGTCCAGCTGTCAAATGTGCGGATATCCGACAATCTCCATCTCCTCCGCGGGCTGACAAGCCTCGAGCTGACGGAACCCCATTATCGAGGGACACTGACTAAGATACAGCTCCGCAATACCCTGGCGGCGTGTCCTGCACTGCACCATCTGGGCCTTGAAGGGAGATGGTTTGAGAGCGATCCTGCCTTTCGGTTGCGCCATCCGGATCCGCTAGCCCTTGCATCGTTGAAATCTCTGAAGCTCTGCATGCAGGACCGCTGGGAAGAAGAGGGCTCTATTGTGCACGATCTATTCGACGTGGTCATCGCCCCGAGACTGCAGTCGCTGCAGCTAGTAAGCTTGTCCTCGCAGACGTGCGATGCGTTTTTAGATGTGTTGGAGCAGAGGCCACAGGCCTGCGGCTCAGACTCGCTGGCCCTATTATGTCTGCAAGGCGGGGATGACTTTGACAAAATGGAACTGGACGTCCGTGTTTATTCCCGGATGTTCCAAACATTTCGCAAGCTTCGGCACCTTTGGATAGACACTGCCCCGGAGGACGCCAGCTCCTGCCTGCGGACGCTGGAGACGATGGCCGATGGGGGCACGCCGCTCGTCCCGTCGCTGGATACGTTGACCATTAACGTAGGGTCTGCGGAGGACAACGGAGCGGATGTCCCCCACTTTATCGCCCGGCGGCAAGAGATGGGCGTCCCCATTGCTACAGTACGTGTGTACCCGGCAGACGATGTGTACGACGAAGAAATACTCGAGTGGGTGAGGTGGTGCCAGGAGAGGGCCGCCGTCGAGGGGATCACCTGCCATGGTACGTCTCCCACGTCTCCATTGCATAGCATGCGCGCTTACTTGGGTGTGCTCGAGCAGAAGTAGGATTTGATTGCATTGAGACGTTGGAGAACATGGTGTTTGCCCCGTTGAAGCTGAACCTGGACAGGCTTCGTCGACGCCCCCGCACACCGCTTGGTTAGCGGGGGCGCGCGTGAGTTAATGGTGCAGTGCTATTGCGATGCGAAGGGTAAATGAAGTACTAGTTGTGACGAGAATGGTACAAAACTCTGCAGGCGACATTTTTACGCAAGCAGTAGCAGGCTTTTCACCGCATCAACTGGATCTCGCACGATGAGACACTCGAGGGCAAGGGCGGCGAGCAGTGGAGTGGGTTCATACCGACACTCGGCACGCCTGCGCGGATAGGACGCACGCTTTAGGGTCCCAGATCACAGGCGCTGATATTGTACCTTCCAGCTTGCTATGCAAGCTATCACTAGCCCCGTGTCAGGCAGCGCCCGCACCGTTGGTGGTGATTCACCGACTGCCTGCAAAATCGGAGAGCGAGAGAGATATTGTGGTATGAATATACCTCAGTCCCGCCAGAGTACTATCGAGAGGAGCGGGATGTCTCTGCGGATAGGCGGATAGGGCTAGACAGAAAATGCGTTGATAGGTTAGATGGTGAGTGGAATACCGATCTTGGATTCCTTTGATTCGCGCACACTGCCCGGTAGCGCGCCGTCACTGAGACATACGACGGGCGGTGGAGGTATTTGTCTGTAAACCGTTCTGACGCGTGTCGTCGGTGTCGGAAAGCTGATGGGAGCTCGCCGGTACTTGTACCGCACAAATCCATAAATTGTGCACCGTGCGTATTTATGGGGAAATGTAAGAACACAGAGGAAATACCCCAACAATACTGCTACAGCATATCGGCGGGACAATTGAAATACCCACACAATATCCCAAAGAATGTCCTTGTTACATTACCCCAGGCCGGCCGATAGGCATTCCCTGCCGTATATTGGCACACCGGCTCCTCTGCTCTTTGCGCTAGCTGATAAACTTGTATGCGTCATATTGAGGCCGATGCAGCACTACGTCCCATACCTGAACTTCGCTACGCGCATATCCAGCCAGAAGGACGTAACTGCACAGCGGCGCGTGTAAACGTGTGATAGAGACTTGGTTGGCGCGGTTCTCGGCTCCAGCGCCCAAAGTCTTCCATACCGACACAAGGACCCCTGTAACTCGGCTCATCACTGGAAGTCCGGACTGACGCGAGACCGGAGGTGAGCCATCGTGACCAGGAATAGCCCAGGCGGGAGGGACTGATACTGCTCTCGAGACCAGAAAGCCAACGATGCCTAGAGTGAACAGAGGCAGCCACGGATGAGGAGACGTGGCATTCGCGCCCAGCGCGTCGACGACTCGAGCAGACGCGCAGGCTGGTTGGGAGGAGGTCGGTTTCGAAGCCTGCGAGGGGTTGCAGATGAAAGCTGCCCGCTGAGCGGTGGCCCGAGCTACGGCAAGGCCCGCGAGTCGCGATTTAGGAGCGAGGGGCGAATCGAAATCAAGCTGGAGGGGCCGGCACGGGCCGATGGGTGTTCTGAAGCTGTGGAAGACTCGGCTTGACCAGGGCGTAAATTGCTAGTCCGTTATAGGATACGCATAAAAAACTCACGCTAGACGATGTTTGCGTTTTGTTCGGTGTGTGTACGTGGAGGAGCGGTAGGTGTGATGCGACTGGGTCAGAGCGGGTTTTTTGATAATGTGGAGGCGGAGGGGATGGGCGCAGAGCAGCCTGGGTCAGATGGCGCCGAGCCAGATCTGGATCCGGTGGTGAGCCAATTGGACAACGCACGCGTCTTGCAGCGCACGTCTTACTGAATTGCCCAATAACGCAAACGTAAAGACACTGCGCTGAGCAATGATGTCGCGACCCAACCGCGCGGCACATTCGTTCTGCAGGCTCGAGCTTTGATGCGGGAGAAGGGGCACCTCTCACGCGACGGTGACCAGCAAATCCGGACGGGGGTGCCGGTTTGCCCGGGAGATGGCGGCGTTCTCTGCGCCGACAGGCGCCGTTGTTGGCCGCGAACGCTATCGAGCTCCAGTCATTGCGTCCACGTCCGCGATTGAGGTTGTAATACCTATTCTGGAGCCTGGAGTGTGATGTGAGCGAGGGGGGTTCCGAACGGCGGGGTAAGCACGTTGTGGACAGTAAGTATGGCGGAGGTGATGGCGGGTCTGACCCTGGAGCAGACGGAGCCGCAGATAGTCCCCGCGTGCTATACCCCTTGGCGACGTATACGTGAGGCGGTAAAGACGCGCCGTCTGGAAAATACGTCGACACGAGTGTGACCGACACCGGACAGATTTGTGCGGCGCGTGTTTGAAGTGGGTTTATAGCGATAGCGACCGGACAGTGAGTATTTGTTAGAGAGGGATGACGAAAATGTTCTTTCTAGGTCGAGGAGGAGCAGATGTCGTGTCGTTGGGTGGGACGGTGGCAGTGGCACGACCGAAACGGGCAATGCACTTGCCTGTTCGGGTATATCCAAGTGAACCTGACCGTGAGACGACGGCACGCGCTGGAGAGAGATCAGGCTGAACGATCTCACAAGCGAGCGCGTACTACTACTGTCAACCCTGCCGCCCTCGTTCCCTCTCGACCCGCACGCCCCTCGTCGTCGGGCGATTTTGCATGGAAATGTGGGAGCATGATGAAGGCGTACTATGTTTAGAGAGAGCAACCCGTCTGGACAGCTTGACGACGCACTTTCGACCTCTCTCGTGCTTAAAGTGGGTCAAAGGCGATTGGGCAGTTTAACGCAGTTGCCAATGCGATGTATATGACGGACGACACTAGGGTTGGGTGGCGGGGGGGGAGCGAAACAAATGATACACTTGCATCTCCAAGTCAACACGCAAGGATGTAAAAACACGGCAAGCTCGAGAAAAAAATAGGCTGAACGCTGTCTCGAGCGAACCCGGACTCTTACCGTGTCGCGCCCCGAAAGGCCCCATCGCAGCGTCGGTAGCCGGACTTTGCATGTACCATGCCTACCAGCCGCGGCTCTGCCGGGCTCGGAATGTCCGAAAATAGCCTAACGCGGAGGCAGTCGGCCGCATATAACCCAGCTGGCTGCGATAACGCGACCAGCCAGCAACGCAACGATGCCCCCGCCCGCGACCGCGACCGCGTCCCAGTTCCCCGTGCTCGCGCGCCTGCTGTCCGCCAACGCGCAGTGGGCGGAGGACGTCGCGCGAGCCGAGCCGCGCTTCTTCGACGAGTGCGCCGGCGGCCAAGTACCCAAGGTACGTCATCCATTTGTATTTCGAGCTCGCCGCCGGGAGCGAGGAAGGCGGGCGAATTTGTAGTGGGATGGGTGCGGGGGGCTTAGCACTTTAGGTTAAAGGAGGGCGTGTGCTGACTGACGCCTTTGGCATGCAAGATCCTGTGGATCGGCTGCGCGGACTCGCGCGTGCCCGAGTCGGTCGTCACCGCGTCCAAGCCCGGCGAGATCTTCGTCCACAGGAACATCGCAAAGTGTGTCCCCCGCCCGTTTTGGGTTGTCTTCAGTCCTGCCACTTACCGCGAATCCCCCCCCTCCCGCCCAGCCAATTCCACCTCGACGACGACAACGCCCAGGCCGTGCTCACCTACGCCGTCGCCGAGCTCGGCGTCGAACACGGTCCGTCGTCCCCCCTGCCCCGCCTCCTTGTCCCGCCCACTAACCCCCCGCCAGTGCTCATCGTAGGCCACACCAAATGCGGCGGCGCCGCCGCGTGCACCGCCGCCGCCGCCGCCGCCGCGGCGACGCCCGTGCCCTCGCTCCCCCCCTCCGCGTCGATCAACAGATGGCTCGCGCCGCTCGCCGCGCTCGCGGCGAAGCTCGCGCCCGGCGAGGACCTCGTCGCGGCCAGCGTGCGCGCGCAGGTCGCGAACGTGTGCGCGACGGACACGGTCAGGGGCGCGTGGGCGCAGGGGCGGAAGGTGTACGTGCATGGGTTCGTGTACGAGATCGAGCGCGGCGTGTTGAGGGATCTCGGGGTGAGCAGGGGCCCGGAGTAGGTGGGGTCGGTCCGGGGGGTCAGAGAACCGTATCTATTTTACGACTTATCGGTGTATTTATGTCTCGCCACGCTTATAGACGGATGAGCTTCCCTCGAGATCAGCCCGCCGCCATTTCCTCGGCGACCGGAGGGGACGCCCACACTTTTGTTCCATTCACCGAAGATCCCGTTCCACCCCTCGGGGCGTCCCCTTCCCCGCATTAATCTCCACCGCACCCGAGCTCACGATCCAAAAGCGGCTATACAAAGTCCGTGCATTCCATGCGTCAATTTAGCCATGTACTCTTGTAGATATATGCGGGCGGGGGTCTAGCTAGCGCTGTCCGTGTTGCGGCAGATAAACGTATACGTATACTCGGACCACGAATAAAGGGAAACGCGTCAATGGGTAAGCGAAAAAGGGAACACGGGGCTGGGCTGGGTGCTGTAATAAAGAACGAGAGATGCAGTCGGGCGGGGGCGGGGGCGAACACGGCCGGCGAGGAGACGACTAGCAGATGACGCAGCACTTGCCCGCGCCCGCGTCGTCGCCCGCGTCGCTGTGCCGCCGCCGGTGGCCCTGGCGCTCCGTCGAGGGCACGTGCGCGGGCACGCCCTCGCGCATGAGCATGCTCGCGCGCGTCGCCGCCTCGAACACGTCGTCCACGCCCTCGATCTTCAGCGCCGAGCACTCTGGCGTTGCCGTTGACCCATTCCAGCGCAGGGGAGGAAGGAAAGAAGGAAGGAAGGAAGGAAGGAAAGAAGGAAAGCAGTCAGCTTCCCGCCACCCAGCGCGCGAGCACGGCGCACGCACCTTTGTACGCCCGCGCGCCGATCGCCTGCGCAACGCGCTCCGCCTGCGCGCGCGAGACGTAGTTGCCGAGGCGCGGGTCGCCCGGCGGCGGGCGCAGGTCGGACTTGCAGCCGACGAGCAGCACGGGGATCGTCGGCCCGCAGATCGAGCGCACTTCTTCGATCCACTAGGGGGGGCGGGTGAGTGAGTGGGGGTGACGGGGGGATAGACGGTATGGGGAGGGGGAGGGGGAGGGGGAGGAAGAAGAGCGATAAGGACACGGGCGCGGAGATGACCGCGATGGATGAGGGGGAAACGGGCAGAGAGCGCACCTTTACGGTCACGTTGTCGAGCGAATCTGGGGTGTCGATTGCGAACGCGATCAAGATAACATGGGATTTAGAGTAGGAGAGGGGTCGTAAACGCTGTTTGCACCCGGTCAGACGCGGGACGCCCAGCCAGCCGAACGGGCAGACAACAAACGCACCTCGTATTCTTCTTGTCCGCTGCGCCGTCCCGACAGTCGGCGTGAGAGGCATATGGGAAGGAGCTAGAGGGGGGGGGGTGCTCACGCGGTATCCCACAACGCCAGCTGCACGGGTTTGCCGTCCAGCCTGATCTCTGCCACGTAGTTCTCAAAGATGGCTTATCCAGCCAACCGGTCAGGATCGCGGTACACATCCATACACGGAGGCACTCACTCGGTTGCTTCACACGCGCGCATGACACTCAGTACGGCGGAAACGGGTAGCGGTGCGGGACTCACGTATTCCTTGGGGAACTCTCCGAGCGCGAACGAACATAACAGCGACGTCTTTCCGCAGGCACCTGGTGTCGTGTGGGATCGGCGGCAGTGAATGGGGCAAGTGCGCAGGATGGGTTAGGGTCAGTCAGCGCGCGGTGCGAGAGGTCGCAGAGCAAGAGCGATACGCGCCATCACCCACGATAACCAGCTTCCGGCGGATCTGCGAGGAGGCGGGTTCAGAGGGCGCGTGCAGGGAAACAGACAGCGGGAGCACGCACGGGGCTCTGAGAGGTCGACATGGCGGTCGCGAGCGAGACAAATTTCGGTCGGACGTGGGCGTCACAGACACCGGTGCAAATCGGCGGCGGGTTCAGTCGGTCGTGTAATCGTCAAGGTCAGGCAATGAGCTGTTGCGAGGAGGGGATATAAGGCGCGGGCGGGCGGTGAGAGAGGAGGACGGAGGGAGAATCGCGGTCGCGGTACGGCTGCGGTGCCTTGCCCGGCCACTTGTGTGACCATACCCGTGTACGTAAGCAATTACGTAATGCTTTCTCCTGCCCGCCTGGCTCAGCTCTGAGCCCGAGCGCGCTGCGATACAGACCGGGGTTGTTTATTCGCTGCTCCAAAAGTCCCGGAATCCAGTGCAGGAAGATTCATATAACGCGTTAGAGTGCTGCTCGCCCGCTCACAGCGGTCAGTGACACCCGCCACCGCACTGCACCGGTCAGCGGCTCCTCCCGACTGCAAGTCGTACGACAACGAACGGACGGTATCTTGTGTACCCGCCACAGCTCCGCGCCCAGGAGATAAGCCTGCCAGCCTCTGTGATCTGCACACGCACGCACCTCTCTTGTTCTATTCCGAGCTTCTTCCATGCCACACTGGGCCGGATCGCAATACACACTGCTCGCACGTTCTCCTCATCTGGGCCAACTTGACTCGCAATCAAGCACAGCGGTCGGTGTAGCGTATTGTACCAACTGAAGATTCAAACCCGAGCGTCAACCAGCCACGTCATCACGTCCGTGAACGACCTCATGCGTATACGACCAACACATCTTCCGATGGACTCGGCAACGCCGCTTTCTGACCACCGATGCCCGTTCGCCTGATACATCCCTCCCCAGCACTCTCCGCCCCCGCTCTAGCTCCCCCTCCCGGCGTGCTGCGCGAGCGCACTCTCCCGGCGCGCAGCCAGCGCAGCGCCGACCTTCCGCCCCACGTGGCTCACGAAGCTCTCGAACAGCGCGCGGTCCCGCCCCCGTACCCACCGCGCCTCCAGCACCATCCCTGCCCCCCCTTCCTTCCCGTCCCGCTGCATCCCGAGTCGACAACGCATCCCGCCGCCCGCGGAGGCGCGCCGATCCTTGTGCTTGCGGCGCGCGGCGCGGGACCACGTGTCCCTGCCCACCTCCACCTCCACCTCCGCCTCCGCCTCGTGCGCGCGATGCGCAATGACGGCGCCGTCGATGCTGGCGAGCGCCGCGGCGAGCGCCGCGGCGTCGGGGGCGTGGGGGAAGGGCTGCCGGAGCGCCGTGCGCGCGGGGAGGAGGTGCGCGAGCGCGGGCGTGCGCGCGCGCGCGAGCTCCTGTTATATAACACCGATACCACGCACAGCAGTCAGAAACGGCGGACGGGGCGCGGTGGTTGGGGCGCGGGGACGCAAGGAAAGGGGGGAGGGTACGCAAGGAAAGGGGGGAGGGTACGCACGTCGGGGAGGTGCCTGTCGGCGAGGGACCACGCGACGGCCCACCGCCGCGTGTGGCCCTGCACGAACTCGGTCAGTGCGTAGTTGGGGACCTGCGTGGTTTGGGTTATTTCGTTCGGGTTAGTTTGTGGGTTGGTTGGGAGTGGTGAAGCGAGAGATGGGGGGCAGAGGGCGTGGGGTGGGTGAGGGGCAGGACGGGAGACGAGGGGCTTGCGAGCAGGGGGCGGGGGATGCGAGACGCCGAGATAAAGGGACGTACGTCGTTGGCTTTCAGGTGCCCGACTACTTCGGTCACAGAGGACAGCTTGCCGAGCATGGACGTGTACCACCTACATATATATCGTATTCAACATGGGACTACTTGGCTGGATGGGAGGACAAGGTGGCGGGGCGAGGAGGAGCGGGTGGGAAGGAAGAGGGCCAGGGGAGAGCACCCGTACGTACCTGCATCGCTCGCGGAGTACCAAGCTCTCGTCGACCATCCGCCGCACGAAGGCGCTCTCCCCGCCGGGCGTGATCATCTCCACCGCTGCGCCGGTGCATACCTGGCATCTCCATCAGAACCGAGGGAAAGGCCGAGAAAGCGGGAGGGGAGAGAGGGAGGGGTGGGAGGAGAGGGGAGAGAGGAAGGTGGGAACGTACGCCGCTGGGCTCGGCGAGCTTCCCGCCCGCGGACGCGTCCACCTCTTCTTTGCTCGCGTAGAACGGGGGGTTGCACATCGTGAAATCGAAGCTGCGCAGTCATGAGAGATGCAGGCGCGCCGGTCAGTCAATCGGCGAGAGTCAGTCAACCGGCGAGTCAGCCGCGCGCGGGGTGTACGCACGTATCGTCCGGTAGCGAACCCAGCGGGAGCAAAGGCGCGTCTGGCGATGCGCGCACCACTTGCACGCGGTCTGCGAGACCGTTGGCGAGCACGTTGGCGAGCGCGTGGTTGTACGACGCCTGGTCTATCTCTATCGTCCACGTACGCACGGAAGATTGGATCAGTAATCTCACCCGCTCAACGGGGGGCCGCACGGGGGGACGCACCTGTTGCGACAAAGTGCCAGTTGGGCTGCAGCCGGCACGCGAGGAGGGGGTAGATGGCGGAGGCGCCGGTCCCTCTGCACGGCGGTGGTCATGTCACTACATGAAATTCTGTAAAGGAATGGAGAAAGAGACAGACATGTCGATGCCGCGGACCAGACCATCTGGGTTATCAGACGTCTCGCGCACGATGTCCTGCAACCACAGGATGTAGTTCAGTCTGTTAGGTACCTGCGGCTCCAATTTATTAGGTTATCGAAAACTCGAATGTTGGACTCCGTGTACCGGGGGACATAGTCGGTCGCCTGGTATCGTTACTCGCAGTCCGAAATCACGATGCAGCAGGGCTTCTGTCAGACGTCTGCGCCAAGTACCTAAAGAGTGAGGTACCAGCCAGTATTCGTGAGTGACGGGGTCACCTTTGAGATTGTTCGTTCTTAAAGTCGATTGTAGCTCTCCCCTCCGGCGTAAAGATGAGGCTGCACGGCGAGGATGAGTAGCAGTCCAGGTAGACCGACCGTGCATGTTCTTACCATGATTTGAGTGGCGGGTACGCGTCGGCGAGGAGAACAAAGTCTGGCGGGTCGCGATACGGATTCCTGGCATGCATAGTCTTCCAACTCGCTGTCCTCCAGAGCAACCAACTATCAGGATGTGGCGAATGCCACAATTCAAAGCACCCTGGCAGTCACGGTAATCGAATCCGGATCGGGAACAACCGTGAGAAGGATTCGCCGTAAGCGCTGACGTCACTTTCCCCCCGTATTCTGACATACATAAGTCGCTCACGAGCGTCCAACTCATTCCCATCCACCAACAACGCCAGCAACGATGCTCACGACCGCAACCCGCACCCTCGCCCGCCCCGCCGCCATCCGCCGCTTCGCCCTCGCCGCGGGCGGCGCGCGCTCGCAGCACACGCTCCCCGACCTCCCGTACGCGTACAACGCGCTCGAGCCGTACATCGCCGAGGACATCATGAAGCTGCACCACCAGAAGCACCACCAGGCGTACGTGACCGGCCTCAACGCCGCCGAGGAGGCGTACGCCAAGACGCAGAGCCCCAAGGAGCGCATCAAGCTCCAGCCCGCGCTCAAGTTCAACGGCGGCGGGCACATCAACCACACTCTCTTCTGGAAGAACCTCGCCCCTGCGAACGCGGGCGGCGGACAGCTGTCCAGTGGCCCGCTCAAGAGCGCTATTGAGGAGTCGTTCGGCTCGGTTGATGCGTTCAAGAAGAAGATGAGCGCGACGACTGCCGCGATCCAGGGCAGCGGCTGGGGATGGCTGGTGAGTCTGGCCCCTCTACATTGATCCAGCTGGGTGCTGATATGTCGGGATGTAGGGCTATAACCCCGAGACGAAGAAGCTCGAGATTGTCACGACCCCAAACCAGGACCCGCTGCTCTGTACGTCCCCCTTCCTCACCTAGCCGCGCGTCCTCGGTGCTCACGGACACACAATTAGCGCACGTCCCCATTATTGGCATCGACATCTGGGAACACGCTTTCTACCTCCAGTACAAGAACGTCAAGGCTGATGTAAGTCACCTCCTTCGCTCTCCGTCTCAGACTATTTGCTAAGCTGTTTCGCCATAGTACCTCTCGGCGATCTGGAACGTGATCAACTGGAAGGAGGCCGAGCAGCGCTTCACCGAGGCCGCCAAGTGAGCCCGAGCGGAAGTGAGGAGAAAAGACGGCATGGACCGTAGTTCGACGAGGTTACGAGTATGCTTGCTGTAGTGAACAATTGTATTTTTATGTTTGATGCATATAGTCTTGCTTTCGCTTCGGGTTCGTGCCTTGAGTGTTGGCCAGCTCAGGCCAGACGACGTTCTTGGAGATAGGTGCCAGGTGCGCCGGACTCATTCTGCCACCCGGCAATTGCCACAACCTGAGGCCGGACGTCCTCCGTGCATTGGCTGTAGTCTTTTCGACTAGAGCGCGTCGGCTGCATACGACGCTCAGCTTCGAGCTACCGACGACAAGATTCTCTGGATTATGATATCTCATCCGCCGTTCAGGTTGTGTTTGTGATAAGTCTACAGCATGAACGTGTCCTGATACGGCGTAGCGCGCGGTAATATGAAGAGATCAGACGCGCAATATTAATGATTTGAGGAATTTCCATCGCGCTATCTGCGAACGTTCCAAGTGAACATGCGCCCCTCCCCACTACATGTACAGTGGCGGACAAAAGTATCTGCACTGCCGCATCTTCGGGGGAAAAGCGGCTGTCTTTGTCTTGTAGCTTACACTTTCATTCCAGAAATTGTATGTACATGAAGAGAGTCTAATATACTACCTTCCCCACCAATTTTATGGGGTGGCAGCTTGGAGGATTATGAGCCAGGGAGTCATTATGCCTCGACGTGTGACAAGAGTGACTGTCACAGCGCTGTTTCCGTCGACAACCAACCGAATCCTACCCTCAACTTGACTCCCCTGCCCGAACTTTGCTCACATACAGACTCTCTATGACCTACACATCACCGTCCAAATGTGGCAGGATTGTTGAACTCTCCAACTCTGGTTGCAAAGCCAATGACATTGCGAAGCGGTTCAGCATCTCAAAGCGGGCCGTTTTCGACATCGTCAAACATTACAAGACTACTGGGAGTTGCTATCCCCGTCCCAAATCAGGCCGTCTGAGGAAGCTCACACCCCAGGACCGCAAATTTGCTGCCCAGTTGCTTGACAGAGGCCGGTGCCGTAATGCCGTCGACCTGCGGGACATCGACAACTACTTTGAACATGTCACTGCCCGGACTGTTCGCCATGCCTTGCACAAGGAAGGACTTCATGCTAGGGTTCGTAGGAAGGTCCCCTTCCTGAATGCCAAGCATCGGTCTGCCAGGTGGGCTTGGGCGCGTTGTGTTGCAGGTTGGAGTGTGGGGATCTGGAAACGGGTCATTTTCTCGGATGAGTCCAAATTCAATTTATTCACTTCGGATGGGCGGGATTATTGTTGGAGGAGGCCAGGAGATGCAATCCAGGAGCGGTATACCCGGAAGACCTGGAAGCATGGTGGTGGGCATGTGATGGTGTGGGGATGCATGACGTGGAAGGGCGTTGGGCGTCTTGTTCGGATTGAGGGAACCATGACGGCAACAGAGTATGTCCAGATTCTTCAAGGACAGCTTCTAGGGACCATGTCGGACTATAGGATGAACCCCCGGCATTTTATCTTCCAGCAGGACAATGATCCAAAGCACCGCTTATGCCTTGCCCGAACCTGGTTCGAAGATAATCTTGTCCGTGTTCTCCCCTGGCCAGCTCAAAGTCCTGACATGAACATCATTGAGCATCTATGGGACCACCTCAAGCGCAAAGTACGGGCCCGAGACCCAGCTCCCAAGAATCTAGATGAGCTTTGGGCTGCGATTGTGGAGGAGTGGTACCGGATTGATGTCGCCACAGTACGCCGCCTATACTCAAGCTTACCCCGGAGGGCCCTGGCTATGAAGAAGGCTAAGGGTGCTAATACAAAGTACTAAATCAGGTCAGTCATTCAGGCCGAGAATTATTTTTTATAAATTTATTGATTCCATCTAACCAGTTCTGAGGGTACCGGGTTCGAGATGAATTTACCTCCTGGAAGCAAGGAGTGGGGCATCTAGGGCTGAAAGTCTGTATGCATTTATCTTACATAGAGTAGTTACAAATCATGAATATACATTGATCCATGTTGCCCCCGATCTGCCCAGAACCGTGAAAGTGGTGGCAGTGCAGATACTTTTGTCCGCCACTGTACAGTATGCACGATCGTATATTACTTACGCGTGCTTGCTTGGAGGCTTTCCAGACCAGGACGTTGTCAAAGATAGCACCATTGGCGCCCGGGGTACGATATCGAGTCATTCGCCATAAACTGTCGCGAGAAATGGTGACTCCTCCCCGAAATCATCCTCTTGTGTGAGAAAGGTTGAATCGCTGGAGTCTCCCCAAGGTACGCATGCGCATTTGACGATTTCCACCCTCTTTGCGCACGCATCTGATTGTACGCGACCTGAGCGTCAAGCATCGTCTAGCATGCCTCGGTAACAGCGAAAAACACGGACCGGCTTCCATGATAAAGGTCCATCTTTCCACTGCACCCGTTCTACACACCAGGCCGATCACTGGACCGCATCCGACAATGCGAATGGGCATCGTGAGCGTCCTCCAAATATCTCTGGCGGTCCCAATTGAAGCGTGGTGCTGAGCAGGCAGGTGGCTTCACGAGCTCCTCGCACGTCCCCGCAGCTCACTGCAGGCTTCTTTCACGGCGTCATGTCGCCACAAAGGTGCCGCATTAGTTTTAGATGTCTCCACATATGACACAATCAGACGCTGAATCGACCTGGTGACCCCAGGGAATTGAACGTGTTATCTCTTCGAGCGTCCGAAGTGAGCATTGTGATAGGTATTTTCCATCTCCTGGAGCGTCTGAAGTGGTCATCCTGCTGATCCACATCGTGCACGATCTGATATTACTTATGCGTGATTGGGCGTTTTCAGATACAAGATGCCGTCGAGGATAGCCCTGTGCCCCGTTGGGATCCGTCCCGCGGTACTAATGCTCAGCGACATGCCTTGCATACACTGCGACCACCGTTCTCTGCATGTATCAGGCGGATATATGTGAACGTAAGTTGGAATAAGCTTGGGACTTTTTGGAAGCGGTCTTCGACAATTTTCTAATCCCTTATGCAGGCATCTCAAAAATACTAGTCGCAAGACTCCAGCAGACATTTATACTCCAGACGCCCATAATCCCCTCGATGGCAGCGATAAAGGCTTTTCTGCTTCCATGCCAGCGCCATACCCCGTCCCAGGTCCCCGTCTCAGGTGAACCTAAGATTACGGATTCCACCCGGTCTTGCTTGATTTTCTCCAAGGTAATACGGTGTTGCGCCGAGCGTACATAAGCCGCACTAACGACAGAGTCTCCCTCATTGAAGGACCCTGTTCTCCATTCTACAGTCCTCTTCATTTCCTAACAATCCTGAGCTATCTCGCGATGTCCCCCGTTGCGACCGACTTCCCTGTGCTTGCGGGCTTGCTTTCCTCGAACGCTCAGTGGGCAGAGGACATTAACGGCAAGAATCCCGACTTCTTCCCCTGCACTGCCAATGGACAAGCGCCAAAGGTATGCTGCTTGAGTGGTCGCTGGTGTACTCGAACCACGCAGCACCCGAGCGCCCTCTTGATGTCCATGTTCTCCTCACCATACCTTCTGACTGCCGCTCCGTACTGACCAATGCCTTCTTAACGCCATAGATCTTGTGGATTGGCTGCGGCGATTCTCGAGTGCCAGAGTCAGTCATCACTGCATCCGAGCCGGGCACGATTTTCGTGCACCGCAACATCGCAAAGTAGGCACATCTTTCCCTTTGTATATCATGCATTTGTCTCATCTTCTCATTGCCAGCCTCTTCCACTTGCACGACGATAATGCCCAGGCCGTCCTGGAGTTCGCGGTCCAGGACCTCAAAGTCGAACATAGTACGTCCAGTATTCGCCCGCTTTCAGCCCACACCAAACACCACATGTTGCAGTTCTGGTCGTCGGGCACAGCAACTGCGGCGGCGTGCAAGCCTGCATTAATGCAGCCGCCGCGCCCGTTGAAGCGGACGCGCCTGAGGCTACCCCCTACGACTGTCCGGCCGGCTCGAACGCGCCGCTCAATCGGTGGCTCGTTCCCCTCGTGGAGCTCGTGCGCGCCACGCAGGTCCCAGAGGGCCGGGACGCCCTTGATTTCTTCATAGAGGAAAGTGTTAAGGCGCAGATCGCCAACGTCTGCAAGACCGAGACGATCTTCGCGAACTGGGCCAATCGTAGCTTGGAAAAGAAAGTGTATGTGCATGGCATGGTATATGATCTCGGGACTGGGAGACTCAAGGACCTGGGCGTTTCTCGAGGATCCGAGTCCCTCGAAGTCTGACCGATACATCTATGAATGAGTTTGTCCGACCCGCACATAGTGTATGAGTAAAGTACAGGATGTTATCAGAATTGCGAATGTGCGGTCACCGTCAGTCCTCGCCGTTCTCCTACTTTTCCTATGCGTGTCAATATAGGAACAAAATCCGACCCTGAAATACCATCATACCGAAGGTGGAAAAATGAGCGCACCTCTGCCGACAATTGTCTCGGGTGTTATCGTTGGCGGCAGAAGACGAAGTGCAGATGACACCAAAGGCCAACTTGAACGTAGCGTTACATATCCTCTACTATGTCTCAGTTAAACCTAAGTATCACGGATCAATATCGATGTTGCGCTGGCGTGCTACGGTATACATCAGAGAACAACAGTGCTAGGAAGTTGCAGTGCTCACGACGAGATGTTGGAAAGCCTGGAAGCACTTGAATATCGCAAGCCTATTGTTGACCTGTAGCATCCCACTGACATGGAACGAAACAAGATCTGGTACCGGGGGAACGAGCCTTTCAACTATCGTCGGAGTTGCTGGGTATTGGGCGGAGGCGAGGGCAAGCAGCAGCTCCTCGGTCACGGTTATCTTGTAGAAGGTCGGTGTCGACCCCACAAATGTGACTGCAGGGAAAGTCATGCTTTCGAGAGCAGGCAATGCCAGTCTGCTTCGCAGGTCGCTATTTTCAGAAAAGGCCGCGCAAGCCGACGCGATAAAGTGTGCTTCTGTGTCGACGCCTGCCCCAAGGCCCTAACGTAGGGTGTTCAGGCTGAGCGGAGAACGCAAAATCATCTTACTGACCTTACCTTTTAGCACTAGCAGGATATAGTACGTCGCGGTTTCATTGATGGTCTGCATCACACAGACATCCGTCTCGGCACTTACCCTCTGCCCACACATAACAAAGCTCATTTCTCGCCAACGACGAGTGACTCGTTCGCCTTCGTCAAAGTCCATCATGTCCAACAAGAACATGGCAAAGTCATCTACAGGTGGTTCCTGTCCCGGAGAGGGGTGAATGATATCGGACAGAAGTTGGTAAAACTTCCAGTCACTTCTATTCTTATGGTGTTTGGGTATGTCCTTGAGGTATACAGGCATCGTCTCGTGATGAAGGATGAGCGGTGAAACGGCGGGAGGAGGGAGCCGGTCGATGCCAAAGAAATTTGGATAGTCTTTTGGGACAACTTGGATGTTGAAAGCAAGGAGATCGTTGATGGTCCAGTCCCTTCCCAGCTTCGCGGAGCGTATGAGGGAGGACATGGCGACTGTATAGTGGTATTGAAGGCCGAGGAGACCTGGGCGGTGGTGGATGATGACTAGTTAGACGTGCGGGGAGTATTGAGCGCCGCCGCGAGTTGGTTGGAAATGAGTTGACGGCAGTCCTCTAGTAAGTAATCGAATATTGCCACCACGCACAGGACATCGACTGACAATCACCAGTTGTACGACCACGACTTGACGTTCCCCCAACAAGGTCGGAACTTGGTCGGAACGTTACCCTTCGAGTCGAGCTTCACGCCACCGGCGTTCGCCGAGCGGAGTCTGAGTGGCTGCAGTGCAGCCGTACCAGATCATGAGGATTAGGCTCATAATATTCCACTGGAAGTCTCCTTTGCATCTCCTGCATTAGTAGGTTGTTTCTAGACAGATTCAATCGAAAAAGTGTTCGGAGACCCAAGAGTATGTATAGTGCTGTTACGCCGCAGTCGACTCACGCAGATTCGAGCACTAGGTGCGACACTTGGGGCGTGAATTGCCCTCATCTCCCCGATATCACCATCCAATAGTGAGTCAGTCTGCTTCCTTGACTAGTGAATAGGTTGTAGGTAAAGATGATAGTGAGATTGCTCCAAGGTGGCGGCGAGTTTCGTAGACTCGAGTTCAAATAGTACGGCAGCGGTTGTTTTCTCTTTTACTGATGACTGCCGTTAGAGGCAGAATGAATAATCTCAGGAGCCCAGTGCATATCCAGGAATTAGAAGCAGTCAACTCTGAATTTGAAGAAACCCAGTCGCTTTCGGCTCGCGTACGACAGGAATACAATGACGTCTCGCAGGACCTCCAGTCGTTGATCGACGAGAAAGCCCACGTCCTGACCCGGATTTCACCAGATCGTCTCCTGACTCCGAAATTCCGCGAGTGCATCAGCGCAGCGGTCGGAGATTTGGACGAATGCATTAGGACCCAATCGCAAGCCTCACAGCTAGTTCGGGAGCGCCTGCGGGAGGCAGAGACGAAGCTGGAGACGATCAGAGAACGCCGTCGATCGCTCCTGTCGTACGTGTCACCTGCGCAGGTTGTCCCGGAAGAGATCTGGGTGAAGATATGGACCTGGGCTGACGTCGTACCACGTTCAATCCGTTCCACGCAGTTGCCTTTCGTCCTATCGTGGGTCAGCAGGCGATGGAGGGAGGCGCTCTTGCGAACACCTACTATGTGGTGCTTTGTCCAGACCTCTCCGAACACTTCGCCAGCACTCCTACGGTTGCAAGTTCAGCGATCGGCGTGTTGTCTCTTGAAAATATTCTTCAGCTTCCGGTCCGCTTTTCCTACCAGGACTGTAGCGAAGGGGGGACTAGACGGACTTCTTGATATCTTGTCGGAGCTGGTACAATGCTCGAACCGTTGGGAGTCTTTTCATTTCGGCGAAACCTGTCGATACAAATGGGACCAATGCGGAGAGGTGCCATTGTATTCGGACAAGCTCCAGGACTTGCTCCGTGGCGTCCACACACCTCACCTTCGACACTTGTGTACCTGGTGGTACGGATTCAATCGTCTGGGCGAACTTTTAGGGGCCGGAGCACCGCTTTTGTCGGAAGTCCAGCTATCGAACACATCGATGCCTGCGAATCTCCATCTCCTCCGCGGGTTGACGAGCCTCGAGTTGATGGATCAGCCTCATTATGAAGAGCCACCTAGTCTGCTAGATTTCCGCAATGTGCTCACGCAATGTCCTGCCCTACGCCATCTGGGCCTCGATGGATGTGGCTTTGCCAGCGATCTTGATATACGGTCCCTCCATCCTGATCCCTTGTACCTGCCATTGTTGAAGTCCCTGAAGATCTGCTTCGTAAATTACTGGATAGAAGAGGATTCCTGCGTTCAGGTGTTATTCGACGTATTTGGTGCTCCAAACTTGGACTCGCTGCAGCTAGTAAGCTTGTCTCGGAATACCTGCGAAGCATTCATACGAGTGTTGGAGAAGAAGCCTCTGGCCTGTGGATCAGAGTCGCTGTGCCTGCTATATCTGCACTCCGGTGAAGAAGGCGCCAGGATCAATCTTGGAGCATCCCTGTCTGCCAGGATGCTTGCTCTGTTCCCAAACGTTCAACACCTCTGGATAGACGCTGATAAGGAGGATGGTGATGATTTCATAATAGCACTCCAATGGAATAAAGAGCCGCTTTGCACGTCCTTGCATACTCTTACACTCAACATAGGTTCTGGGCAGTTCGAAGTCTTGGATAACGGAGGGACGTACCTCCGTGATTTCATTGCAGGTCGGGAAACCAATGGACTGCCCATTACTACGCTCCGCCTTTATCCTGCATCCGAAGCGTATCAAGCGACGGAACTGTTATCCTGGTGCCATGAGAAAGTCACCATGGAGGTGTTGGGAGATCGCGGTACGTTGTTCGACGAGTATTGCATCGCCCACTCACCAGCTGTCTCGCTGAACAGAAATAGAGTTTGATTGTTTCGAAATGTCGGAGAAGATGGTGCCCTCACTGATGAACCTGCACTAACGTTGTGAACCCAGCTGCAGTCGCTCTGGGCTATAGAATATAGTGGCTTCATGCAAGTTAGATTGTAGAGCTAGCTTCGCGGTACCTCATATAAATAGCTGCACTATTATATGCTGAAGCCTACGCGAGGCAGCTAAATGACAGTTCCACCTATGTCTCAGGGTTGAAGAGGCTTTCTCGTGCTTCGGGCTTTGGTCGAGTCGGTGCTTGTGGAATAATTCATGCAACGCTGGGAAATCATTATGACAGATTTCAGGGTAGCAATTCAAGCCCCTGGCCTATCTGCCACCTACTTAAAAGGACCCTGCGTGTCGCGCAGATATGTGGTACTAAACGTGCAATAAAATGCCTACTTGAGGAATCACCGGAACATCAAGGCATCGAGGACGCATGGGACCAGCCACACTGGCAGCCACCGGCATTACCCGAGTTCTACTGAACGCCACCGGTGCTCGCAACATCGAACAACATCAGTACAGGCATGAACTCCACATCATTTCTGTGTCTATCGTGGTCGGCACTCCGAGGATATCGGCTGCTCGATGTAGTGTAATGTGCTTGAAATAGCAGTGAGCGTGGACATCTACCTGATAATTCCCATGAATATGTCGGTGCGCCAACAACCGCGGAGAGCCTACACTGACAATCCAAGTCTGGTTTCGGAGCTCTTCTCACAGCTCCTGCCACTATGGCTCGCTGGCCTCCCACGAACGCCTCCGCTTTCCTGCTACCCGGAACGACGGACGTGCATAGCCGGCCGGATCGTGGGCTCTCGTGTCGCCCGTCCCCTATATTGACGCAACCCCCGTATCCCCTCTGTGTAATCCCTGTCCTGTCCCGCGCCAACACCTTTGCGGGAGCGGTCTAGAGTCGTCCTTGGCTGGTATTTAACTGATGTCCATCCCTGCCGATAAACGCCCGGTCCTGGCTCGCCACCCTTCGGAGGATCCCCCGCCGTTCTCCTCAAGACCCGTCACTCGCGCGCCCTCATACGTAGGAATCCCGACTATGACTTCTATCGACGCCTCCACGAATGGAAGCACTTCGCGTGCTGCGGTACCTGATATATCCGACCCCCAGGCTTGGACGGAGCGCCTCTCAACTTCGTTCTCCGCCATGGCAAACGAGATCGCTGCGGCCTCACAGGCGCTCGCGGCGTCCCAGCAGCAGCGGAAATATGATGATGCGCCGTCGTCAACGACGTCGCTCGAGGTCGACGTTGCAGCGCTCGGCGCGCGCTTAGAGGCTATCGAGGCGAAGCAGGAAACGCTCAGTCAGGAACTCGAGGGGCTGAAAGAGATTATCGGACAGAAGCCGGAAGAGGGAAGCCCAGAGGCGAGGATGGAGGCACTCGAGAAAAAGCTCAACGAGTTAGCGGACACTGTCAAATTAGAGTACGTGTTTCTCCCTCTTTCTGCGTTGTCCCCGAGCCAGCTTACATGGCGTATGACAGTCAACAGCGGCTGTACGCCCGGCTATGTAACGCCAGCATCCGACATCAGACGGCGACCGTGAAAGCGCCCCCTACTGCGAACGGCAAACCGGCGCCCAATTTCCCCGGTACGAAAGGGGAGTTTGAACATCTCACCAGTACGTTCCTAAACACCTGTCCGTCTCAAGCTGACGACGTACGTGCAAACAGAGGAACGATACGAAGGCTTGATGAAGGCGTTTGGTATCCCTATCAAGGGAGATACAGACGCGAAGAGGGAGGCGGTGAGAGAGTTCTTGGGGCTACCTGGATGGCTCGGCGCGAAAGCAAACAACTGAGTGGGCTTGTATTGGACTATTTGTGTGTCTATCTATCTTATCTCTCTGTCTGCGAGCCATTCTCTCTCTCTCTATGGCGTTTATATTATCCTGCTATCGCTATTATCCGCTGTGGCATGAGGGATATGGAATACCGAAGAAGTAGCAGCAACCCAAACTCGATTCGCTGCAGGGCGTGATGCACCATTCGTTGGGGCCGAGATCACCTGCAGAGTCGAATGCTTACTTGTGGCCTGTTTCTCTATGCTTCGGCAGATGCCCGTCGCGAGGACCCATCGTGAGGGCCACAACAGCTAGCACTCGGTGCTGGGGCTTGTACAACTCCTCTGAAACGATCTTACAAGACCCGTCACCGATAGGCTCAAATAATGAAATGATAGTTATACACATATTACAGGCCTCCTCCGTCGATGCTAGACCCCTTTCCACCAAGAGCCGGTACATCTCGTCCATAGGGTCGATACCCGGATTATCGTTACTCGCGTGGGCGGCATACCACCGAAAATCAATTTCAGACAATTTTCAACTCCATCTCCAAACGAAGTAGATACTCTCGGAAGTTAAAAGCGGCCGCATCCATGGAGCCGATCCAAATTCAACGGGGCAGGTATCGGCTTCTCCGACATCTCACAGCACTCGAATTCTATGTCTGCTCATGGGAGATATCGTGAGCAAGCATCCTACGAACCGTGCATGGGGGGACGCACCGCGAATCGGTAGCACCTCTACCTTGACTATCTCGTGGCACCATGCTAACAATTCTCGCGCCGCATACGCGTCCATTTCTGGATAGAAACGCAATGTAGTTATGGGCAACCCGATGACTTGCCGAGTAGCTACGAAATTGCGGATATAGTCCCCGCCATCCTCGTCTACCTGATCAAAACCTATGTCAAGTGTTACAGTGTCCAAGGATGGGCAGAGTCGTTGTGGCTCCCCGTCTCCCATATGGAGGGCTAGCGCCTCCAACAGCTCCTGGCCGTCCTCCTGAGGAGCGTTTATCCAGAGATGCTGGATGTTTGGGAATTGTACGAGCATTCTGGAAGATAGAGAGTGTCCCAGGCCAATCCTCCCTTCTCCAGCATGGATATGCAGCCGGAACAGCGACTCTGACCCGCACGCCATCGGACTTTTCTCCAGTACTTGCATGAGACCTTCGCAGGCCGGCCGAGACAAGAATAGTAGCTGGAGTGATTCCAACCTTGGAGCAATGAATATCTGGAATAGTTCTGGAATGTTGAAGCCGTCTACACGCGAATAGTTTAATACGCTAAGTTTCAAAGACGTCAACGAAGTAAGGGGTAGCGGGTAGGGATGGAGGGATGGGAAATCAGGGTCACTGTGGAAGATGTTTCCGTCAAGGCCGAGATGTGTCAATGTGGGACACTGCGCAAGGAGGCTGCGGAATACCGTCGGAGTGAGTCGCTCATCATAGTCGGGCTGTATCAACTCCAGGCTGGTTAACCTGCGGAAAAGGTGGAGATTTGGGAAGACCGATAGACCAGACAGCTGCATCTGCGCCAGTGACGGTGCTCCATGTTCAAACAGTTCACCCAGACAATCCAGGCCCTGCCACCAGGCGCAAAAGTGTTGAAGGTGGGGCACATGGACGGAACAGAGTAACTGCTGGAGTCTTTCCGAGTATAGCGATAATTCTGCGACTTGTTCCCAGTTAGACCAGGACGACTCGCCAAGATGAAAGGACTGCCAGCGGTCTGCACATTTTATAAGATCAGTCATGACGAAAAGAAGTCTATCGACTCCCCCGTTGGTTGAGGTCCTTCTAGGGCGGGCCGACCTGAAGCTAAACAATATCTTCAGCAAACAGGGTGCTGACCGCTGGACTTGCAATTGCAGGAGGCCCGGCGACATGTTCGGAGAAGCCTGGATAAAGCGCCATAAGGTAGGCGTGCGGGTCAGAATCTCCCTCCAGCGCTTGTTGACCCACGACAGGATGAACGGCAGCTGCGTCGAGTGAATCGGACGTGGGACAGCATCGGCAAAATTCCATATCTTGACCAAGATCTCTTCCGGGAGAACCTGTACAGGTGAGACGCGCGAGTTGAGCAATTGACGTCGCTCCCTAAGCTCTTTCAAGTCTTTCTCTACCTCTCGGAGCCGCTCTTCGGTGGGTTGTAGACGTTCCGACTGGGCACGAATGGATGCATCCAGGTCAGACAGCGCTGCATTAATGCACTCGCGAAACCTTGCGGTTAGGAGGCTATCTGGGGCAACTCGGGTTTCGACGTGAGCTCTTTCGTCGGTGAGGGCCTCGAGGTCTTTCCGAATATTGTCGTATTCTTGACGCAGTAGACTAGCAAGTGACTGCTTCTCTGGAATTTCAGCTATGACTGCTTCCAGTTCTTGCACATAAACAGGGTTCCTGAGGTTATTCATCCCGCCTTCGACAGGCGAGCCCTCAGCCATCGACTTCGGCTAATACGTGAACCCAATCCGTAGTGACTCTGAGACTCGCTTGATAGAGAACCTGCTGTGACGGTAAAGATACAGTCGTTTGCATAAGAAACTGAACATCACGTTTCTGCGCGCGCTGTTTGTCCGTGCCAAATATGCCCTTTTCGGGTAACTTCAGACGGCCTCTCGCGGGGCTCATTGGCTAGGTAAGGACTTGTAGATGTCTGGAGGGGAATCAAAGGGCTTCGTAAATTGCATGCAATGTATAATATATAGCTGTACTTAGTATAATCAGTCATTCTAGTATGTCTACAGTGTTTTGAGGAACACTCTGCCCTCCGGTAAGCCCTTTGCCGCGCGTTTGCCGATACCCGAAAAGGGCATATTTGGCGCGGACAAACAACGCGCGCGGCAACGTGATGTTCAGTTTCTTATGCAAACGACTGTAAGTTTTTTCACCAGACAGAGTGGTGGCTTTTCAAGGAAGATGAGGCCACTTATCCTGAGGAAATTAAGGCGTTCCTCCCACGGTCCTGCCTTTGCTGCCGGACGACGGAGCCGACCGGTATTTCTCCGGAGCCATTGCCGGACTCTTGGACAAGATCAGCCACATTCACGTTGTGGCGCGCATCAATGCACCGTTGCCTCCAGATACCGGAAATTGTAGGTCAGGTGGATGAGTCGCTTGGGCAAACTGCAATGTCCTCGATAGTGAAGACGAGCTCTGCTCTCGACTATGGAGAGCCTGTGCCTGGTCGGAATGTACTTGCTCGTACGTGTAAAGCATTTCAAGAGCCCGCTTTGAATGCTCTCTGGCGATGACAAAAGTAGCTTGACGAGCCTCATCAATTGTATGCCCGATGATGTATGAGGGGTCAAAAACGGAGAATCGGTGCGTCCCATAAATGTAACTGACTCGGTGGGCTTCCTGTCTATTGGCGGTACTCTTCCGCACCCTACTAAGTAGTAGGTTTGCCTGAGATACCTTCCGTCTCAATAAGACTGATTCCATTAATATGCTTCGAAAGTCCAGTTCATTATGATGAGATCCACCAATTGCGACTGAACCCTAACATCGATACCATCTGGGTGAGGGATGCAGATGGGGCCCGCGTCCGACGAAGTGTAGTCACGGAGTACTTGCGGATGCTGACACGGGCCAGACAAGAGGAGCGTGCGCACTGCCTCGAAGAGCTTGCGAGTGCGTAAATGGAGACGGTAACCGGGAGTGATTGCTGCTTCCTACATAGCTCCGGTTTCTGTATACCTACAAGAAATGTAACTAATGCACTGTCATATCCATACGGACTCCAAAAACTTGGCATGTAGCCATCGTTGGGCAGAACTAGTCATCAATGAAAGGCTAATATAATTCTACCTTCAGTGTATAGCCCCATCAATCCTCAATGCGACAGGCGCCAGAGATATGTCCGACACACTCTTATCCCTGCAGGTGTAAATGTCAATAACAGAGAAAAGCAAAATATCTGTTAATATGGTCTAGATTTGTACATTTTCGCACCCTCCGAAATCATTCCGACGTTACAACACATAACGGAAGTCCCTATTCTGTCTATCCGTCAAATCAAGGAACTCCTAACCACCAGTCAATGCATCAACGCCCGCACAAACACGGCATGAAAGCACAAACGGAAACGCACCTTGTCAACCTTGCGCTCGACGACGTTGCCCTTCCCGTCGACGGTCTCGATGTACACGTCGTCGTACGTCTCGTCGGGCGGCTCGCTGTCGCGGCGCTTGTTCTCCGCGGCGAGCAGGCGGCGGATGATGAGGAGCAGCGCGGGGCAGATCACGTAGCAGATGCCGATGATGATCCAGGGGACGTGGTTACTGTGAGAGGTTAGTGGCAAGACGAGCGAGGGAGACGGGAGGACGTACCGAGGCTTGTAACGCTGTTGCCACATGAACGGACCTAGTACGAGTCAAATCATGATGAGGACAGAAAGGTGGTACGTGCGGACTCACCGGCGGCGTTTCCGACGCAGTACGCCGAGAGCATAATAGCATTTGCTACGAACATCTCGTCAGGACGTCCGACCACGGTAGGGAGGACATAAAGACGCTTACTCGTTACTTTTTTCGTATGCCCCGCAGTCACACTCGAAAGCCACGACAACGAGAGCACAAAGCCAGTTGTCCCGACACCTAGGCACCAGTCCGCGATCAGCTTCGTCATCTTCGAAACTGAAGCTATATCCACATACCTGTCAACCACTGTCCGAACAGCAGCCCGACCTTATCGCTCCAGGGCAGCGTGTTGATCAAAATCACGCCGAGGAGGTTCGGCGCAAAGTACACCGCGCCGACCCACGCGCGAGCGTTCTTCATGCGCGCGGCGAGCGTGACGCCCGTCCAGATCGTCGCGATCTCGATGAAGCCGTCGACGCAGCCGAGGAGCGTGGTTTGCAGGTTGCTGAAGCCGAAAGAGGAGACGATGATCGTGCGCTGGTTCGTGAGCGAGTTGGGCACGTTGTCGAGCGCGGAGAAGAGCGCGAAGAGCCAGGTCTTGGGGTCGGTGAGGGCTTCGATCATTCTGGGTAATGTTGGTGAGCGGGAAGGGGCTGGATGGGAAGGGCGGGGAGACGTACTGCTCTTTCTTGAAGTGCTTGTTTTCGACGCCGGTTTGGTTTTCCTGCGGCACAGTGAGCATTCGCGAGACGGAGTAGGCGGCGAGCGTACCTTGATACGTCGAACCGCCTTTGCGCGTTCGTCCATCGTCAGGAACCACGCGTTCGTGGGAGAGTCGGGGAAGAGGAACCTGTCGTCGCAATGGAGATGACTCAACGCTGGCGTTCAAAATTCAAGCAAACGTACCAGTACGCGACCGCGGTGATGAGTGTCAAGATGCCGGTGATGATCATAAGCCTATGAGATCTCAGCAGCAGTTCGGCGTACGAGGCAGAGGGCGGACTCACCATTGCCACGGCTCAAAGCCTTCCGTCTTGATATGCAGCGTCCCGAAACTGATGAAGCCGGATATGATCTGAGCTGTAGAGCGTCGCTACGTCAGCGCGCGTACGAAACGACCCCCTTTTCGTTGGCGACGTACCCGTTCCGTTCATCAAGACTGCACGAGTACGAATGGTCAATCGAACGTAGATAATATACATCGAGCTGCCACTTACACCAATATCCGACGCGCAGCGTCTGCTCGGTGCGCGTGTAGAACATGGAGCTGACGATCATGAACCCGGCCGTGATTGCGCCCTCGCACGCGCCGAGGATGAACCGCACGGCGAACAGCCCGCCGAAGTTCTTGCAGGCGGCGTGCAGGCAGAGCACGGTGCCCCAGATGAGGATGTTGATGCTGGCAGCGGGCGCGGCGTCGGTCTCGTTGAGAGGCAGAGCAGAGCGGAGACGCACCTCATCCATTTGCCCACGGGGAAGCGCTGCAGGGCAAGGTTCTGCGGGTACTCGAAGGCAAGATAGCTGAGGTAGAATATTGTGCCGAGCCTGGTGACAGCGAGTCAGAGCCGCTCGGTGCAGGAACGTCGTTTGACGTGCCAATTGTATCTGCAATAGCAGTCACGCGGTCGGTCAGCATATGGATCTCATCGTACTTGATGACGAGGAGACGTACTCGTTAGTCGTGAGATGAGTAGCTTCGCTGCATTTCTGACATGTCGGTCTCGGGGAGACGAAACGAGGATGTAAGAACTCACCGGATACCGAGGATGGCGGAGCTACCCAGAGTCGTCTTGTCCATGAATTGGATCCTGATGTCCAGGCGCCTTAGACGTGTTCGCAGTTCGTACAGACGCACGCTTACCAGTAGAGAACTGATAGATCACGGGTTAGTAGTGTAGTGGAGATTTAACCGACCACATGGTGAGACTCACTGCACATCATAGGCATGATATGCCAATCGATCTTCCGCCTATTCGCTCTTAGAGACACCGTAATGTACGTCTAAATCGCACTCACCGAATCCTAATCGACTCTGCCTCGTCCAGGACGATGTCGGCGCCGGCGACGAGCTGCGCACCGGTGTCCACCTCCTTTGTCGTGACGGAGACATTGTGCGGAAGCTTCTCGTCCTGGTAGGCCACCTTGTCGCTGATGGAACGGTCCGACATGGTAGCGGCGGTCAGAGGGCGTCAGGAAAGCCAGCGTCCACGCCGAGCGATGTGCCTGGCTTTTGAACGGAAGGCAGCGGGGCCAACGGCATATTATCGCAGGCACCCGTGATAAGGTTAAACATGGTGTATTGCGCGATTGGAAGCTGATTGGCCTCGAACGGCGGTGGAGGAGATAAGTTGGCGTTCAAGGAAGACGCGTCGCCTGGAAGACTGTTTAGCCGACGAACTTGATAGCGGTTTATCTAATCGAAGATAGCATTGCTGGCGTCTACATGGACCCACAACGCCTATGCAACCGCTTCTCGTCGAACCTGCGTTGTGGTAGCTTCACCCTGTTGTCCGTCGATTGCAAGCGTTTCTCGAGCTTTGTCTCACATCCTCTGCACTCTCAGCCCCACTCTCAGCAGGTGTCATTCGCGGCGCTCTCAATTAGTAAAGTCGATCGATCACGCGATAGGGCGTCTGTCCGTATCCGGCAGCCGTACTTGGCTTCATTTCGGACATCTCTCGTATCTCCTCTTGCTCTCCGATGCCTTCAGGTCCGAGAGCAAACTCGCGGACCAAGTAATCCCTGCCCTCAAGGACTGAGGATCCGAAATGCCACTGCGGGGAACGCGGGAGAGGGGTCGGATAATATCGCAAGTATTCGCTGTCCATAGACAGTCTTACGCACGTCCTCCTCGTCTGCCATAGCCATACCGAACAGCCCGGCGCACGAGAGGTAATTCCGACGGACTTATCGCGACAATGCCGGGTTGGATCAACACGTACGGGGGCCAGCTATGGGTCATGACAGACTCGTACCGCGCCGTTCGGACGATCTCGGATGACGATGCTCTTCTGAATCGTGTACGTTTGGTATGTACTGATGCACTACCTCGCAGCCTCTTGATGTCACAGCTCGCGTACCTATCAAACCGCTCGTACGTCTTCGAAGACTACGTGTGGTCAAAACTCCCCTTTCCGTACACCATCTACGACTTCGCGCTACGACCAACGCGCATGCCCATCAACGCATTCATCTCGGGGCCTAGCGCCGGCGGGCCCATGTCCGGCCCCCAAGCGGTGAGTTCGGAGTTCTGGGACTCCGTCTGTCCAAAGGAGAAGCGGCGGATTATCACCACGGAAGGAGCGCCGCCGAGCAAGGGGACGGACGGCAGCGTGCTGATGGACTGGTGGGTGCAGCGGCTCGCGAAGGTCGAGGATAGCTGCGTCGAGATGGAGCAGGATTCGCTAACAGACCCTATATTCGACAAATAGTAAGTCCGCGCCTGTTTCTCTTGTGTCCTATCCGAGGCTAATTGCTCCAAGCCTCTTCGGCGGGAAGGAAATCCTTTCCCTGTGGCCGGGTCTCTCCGCCTCCCCCATCCTCACCGATTTCATGTGGTCCCCCCTCGTACACTCCGCAATCTTCCGAAACTTCCCCATCCTCCGACCATACTCCGCCAAGGTTCTCTATGACTCTTCCACCACGGGCGTCCTCCCTGGGCTCGTCGCCGTACACCCCCGCCGTGGCGACTTCAAACGGCACTGCGCGCGTCTCGCCGGCTGGAACTCGGAATATATGGGCCTCAACCAGTTCCCGTCGCTGCCGGACAAGTTCGATCCCACGCCGTATATCAACACGACTCGCGAGGACGAGAAGACGGAGTACTACTTCGAGCACTGCCTACCGACGACGGAGCAGATTGTCGAGCGGCTACGTAAGGTGCGGGAGGACCACCCGAGCTTGAGCCGCGTCTACCTCCTCACGAACGGGTGGGGCTGGTGGCTTAGCGGGCTCAAGGACGCGCTGCGCGAGGATGGATGGGCGGACGCGACAAGTTCGCTTGACATTCAGCTCGACGCTGCGCAGAGCTACGTCGGTATGGCCGTTGACATGGCCATTGCTGAAAAGGCGGAGGTGTTCGTAGGGAAATGGGGTGAGTCGGGCATCATCTTCCTTTCGCAACACATGCTGACATTGATGCTATCCCAGTTTTCGAGTCTGTCATCGAACGTGGTCATGTTGCGTATGGCGAAGGGCCTGGAGCCGGCGTCCAATCGGTTCCTGTAGAGTCGTTATGTTTTCTGCATCGCATTGTATCAATAAGTTATGTACGGATCCCGATACCAGCTATAATATCACTATGTACATTCACAAAAGACTGATTGTGTGAGGTGGGTACATGGGACGTCTGCATTTTGGCGGACTCGACAACAGTGCAGAGGTGTCTGTCCACCTAGTGCAGCAGAACAATCGGTGTTGCAGCTGAGGCAAGGGCTGAGGACGGGGAGAGGCAAGGAGACATTCATGGATAACCAGTGGTTGGGGGAAGCAAGCGTGGCTGGAAAGGAAATGAATAGATTGCAGAAGCATGTCCCTATTGAAACACCCAGGTTCCGATGCTCTCCGAGGACAGCATGAGGATGTAGCAGTGGGAGGGGAATAAAGACATGAAAAAGCAATAGAAATTGAACCACTCACCTGGGGCACAAAACACTTGTACCA
>NW_006920434.1:0-23141 GCF_000344685.1 Gloeophyllum trabeum ATCC 11539
TCATTCCCATACAACCCCATATACCCACACTCGTTTCTATGCTACAACTTCCCTTCATCCAGTGCAAACTATGTCTTGAGTAATTGCCTGTTGCTAAGTTGAAGTCTGAAGACTGTTTGGGGACTTTGCTGCTTAACAGAAGGGCCTCATAAATGCTTGATCTCGAAGATATCAAAAGCCCCAGCCCACCTGCTTCAGATTTGAGTCCAAACAATGCATGATAAAGTGGGCTTGTGAGCATTGGTGGAAAGTAAATGGAGCACTTTGTGGACTCCAGTTCTCAACTTAAGATGTGTGTACATGCTTGAATAGGAGGATGGAAAAATACCCAATGTGCTCACTTCACATTTCAGCTCAAGTAATGCATAATAAAGTCAGCCTTCCCGTGGATATTGGTGGAGGGTGAACGGTGGACTTTGGCATGTTCGGTGCTTGACAAAACAAACTCAGGGGTGGCTAAATAGGGGATCACAATAAACCCCGGTGCAATCGAAAGAGTTTCAGACCCCATCGATGGTTGACCAAGCCAGGCTGCGACCCGACGGAGATTGGTGGAGGGGGAACGGTGGACATTGGGGGGTTCGGTGCTTAACGAAACAGGATCAGGGGTGCTGGAATAGGGGGTAGCAAGAACCCCCGGACCAATCGCATGAGTTTCAGACCCCATCGATGGTCGACCGAGCCAGGCTGCAACCCGACGGAGATCGGTGGAGGGGGAACGGTGGACTTTGGGGGGTTTGGTGCTTAATGAAACAGGATCGGGGGTGCTGCAATAGGGGGTAGCAAGAACCCCCGAACCAATCGCATGAGTTTCGGACCCCATCGATGCGCGATCTCTGCCTGCCAGGCCCGGCGGCACGAAATTGCCCGCGGGGGGCCGGGGTGCGAGAATGGCGGGTCGGCGCGTGCCAAGGTATGCCTCAGCGTGCGCGTAGGCCCACCCCCAGATAGTCAGTTAAGCGTGCCATCGGTAATTCCCGCGAGCATCGCTAGGCCGGCCCAGCGACCGTTCCATATGGGTAGGCTGCCGATAGCGAGAGCAAAGAGGAGTCCGTCTCCAATATGCTGGGACGCAGGCCAATCAAGGAGGTCAATGAGTGAGCATGGTGCTCCCTTTGCATGCTATGTACTATTACGTCTAGTTCTCAGCTTGTCCGTTCTGCCTTTTGTCTTACATACTTTGTAAATGAATACTTGAGTCAAACTCTCTCTCTTGACTTTTGGCCTTCCTCGCATGAAACAATATAGCCGCAGAGACTCCAAATCGTCCGTGTACGGTTCATATGCACTTACTCCGACGTGTCAGGCTCAATCGTCCCAGGACGGTTGCCTCTTTCACTCAGCCCATTTCGCCTGACCAACCATCTCTGGACGATTGGCCCCTGCTTTTCGCTAGCAATACACATGTTTATGTCCATTTCAATTACGTAATTCTTACCCTAATGTCCTTTGTAGTCTCTCACTACAACCCATTTCCTAGTCACACACTACAAAATACCCAGTACTAAGCCTATGCTAAGCCTAACCTATTAGAATTAGACCTCTATGTATGTATGGGAAGTGCAAGTTGAATTGTACAATGGCAATATGCCATGTATGTTACCAATGCTATCTACATATTACATTGAAATACCAATATCTCTATCCACCCAAACAACTGGAGCCACGAGAAAACAAAACATCCTCATACCCAAGCACCCTCAAAGATGCAGTACTCCACAGAATCAAGACTTGTTCTGGACATCCTGAGCGGGACTCTGCCCCACAGTCACTTCACTATCCAATGCCTTTGGTTCTCGGTGTCCAATGATGCCAGTGCCACGGAGGAATACCAGCGCTAATAAGCATGCTACATTGGGATGAATGATCACAATCAGTGGCACACATTTCCTGTCAGTGATGTACCACTCACCTAGCATTCCAAATGCAAAGCATGTCCATTGAGCACCTTGGTACGCCTTGAGTTGTGCAAGATGAGGCACATTTGCACCACCCTGAACTGGTGTCACACCCATAGCCCGGGACTGCTGAGACGGGACGCGGTCATAGACAATTGTACTGATTGTTAACCCAAAGGCAGTGCCAATCTAAGACAAGGAATGAAATGTTAGAGTCAGAAGAAGGCTATACAGATGGCCACTCGAAAGACATACCTGTGTCATGGTCATGAACAAGGCACCGGCGACACTTTGCTCGTGCGGTAGGGCCACCTTCGCAACAAAGATCGTGCCACAGGCGAACATGAAATCAGTCCCGAAAACCGATAAGATCGCGCCAGGGAAGCCATAAGCCCAGTACGGCGCGCCAGGCCCAACTACTGCGAACAGAAGTGCGGCACAACCCGTCAATGCAGTGCCAAAAACTACCAAGCACATTCAGCCATCAGCTACAATAGCGGGATGACCAAAGGGGTACTTACCGAGCAGCAAAACAACGGGCACACGAGAGATGAGAAGAGCAACGATGACGTTGCAAATGAACCCGGTCACGAACATGGGAATGAAGCGGACCATCGTCAAGACGGGGTTGAGGTGCAAGAAGTCTTGGTAGTACAGCTAGATGGCGCCGACACATCAGCGCGCGACTCGCATTGCCTGGAATTGTGATACTCACCTGTGCCCACAGCTGCCATGTCACGAAGCACCCATAGTTCAGGAATGCGACCCACTGCATGACCGCGAACTTGCCCCGCGCGCGCTTCCATATCGAGAGCCGCATGAGCGGCGGGGGCGTCCACTTCGAATTCGAGGGGTTCGGCGAGTCTTGCACGCGCTCGAGGTAGAGCTGCCAGAACAGGTAGCCAACGGTGAGCACGACACCGATAATGAGCAGCGCAATAATATCTGCAAGACGAAACAGTTCAGTCGACACCCGCCCCCACACGAGAACCTGGAGAATGCCTACATGAAGTCCGCCATCCTTGCGGGGCGATCTCTCCGTCGCTGAGCACGAAGACGATAAGCGTAAGGCCCGCTGTAACGAGTGCAGCCCCGATCCAATCGACTCGTCTGTCCAGCTCGTCCGATGGCTTGTCTGTGTCTATTGATACGATAGCGCCGATTACAACAAGGGCGCTGAGACCCGCGGTGAAGTAAAACGTCGAGCGCCAGGTCTTCCTATGGTCACAGGTGTCATCGCACATTCACAGAAGCATATACGAATGCACGCACTCGGTTACCTGTGTCAGTACACCTCCGACGTTAGAGCCTAGCGCAGCGCCAATAGGTGCTCCTGCGGAGAACGTCGCAAAAGCCCACGAACGCGCTTTTGAAGGCGGGAATGCGTGCGCCAGGATACCGAGCTGCAATCATCAGCGGGGTTAACCTTCGGTCAGAGTGAGTGAAGACACGTACGCCTGCAGGAATAGTGGCGGCAGCACCGATACCCTGGAAGCCTCGTAAAACGTCCAAAGTGATTTCATCTGCATCGATAGCGAGTGAGTCGCATACATCGACGCGAAATGATAGCGCGAGGGTACGTGCCATTCGCAAATGCGCATCCCAGACTGAACGCGACCTGACCCAACGAGCCAAGCACGAATGCTCTTCGCCTTCCGTACAAGTCTGCGAGCCTGCCCAAAAATAAAAGTAAACATCCCTGGAATGGAATCCGCGTTAGCTAAACTTCGAGGGCCCCGACGCGTTCTACGTACCGAGGTTAGGGAATACGCGGAAATAATCCATTGAAGTCGTTCCTCCGGGATATTGAGCTCCTTTCCGATTGTAGGCAGCGCAATCGAGGCTGACGCCGCACATAGAGCCTAGCGGACGCCGTCAGCTGCGAAATGCGACAGAACAGGGAACTACGCACATTGATACCCATAGCCAGCGCGCATGTCCCTACGATAACGCATGATCTCAGGGTACTTCTTCCTGCCACGCCATGGTCGTTCGCGCCCTCCTTTGTCGCTGGTGCAGGTGCACTTGATGTACTGCTCCTTCGTTCCTGAGCGTTGTTTTCAGCCTGAATTCTTGTCTTCTCGTCGTACGCGTTATGAGTTGTTTCGTGAGTCGGCGTCATCGTTCATGCAGGCAGGCGTGAAAGCTCGTCGACGACTTGTCACCGCAGACCACAGCGGAGAAGAGGAGTTATAACAACTGAACAACTGAACGACCATCCATAAGCAACGTTTCATTATCGGACCATTTGCCGTTTGCTGACTTGTGTGGTGCTCGAGTTACGGGATCTTAGATCCGCAAAGCATATTCTTAGTATCGGATCAGGGACCGGGCACTTTCGGAGGCTTAGAATACCCTCTATCATTCGTTCTCGCGTCTTCTTCCGTGTCGTTATAACTCGGTGTCCGCACTCTCTAAAGCCTGTATTTGATACGTTACGTCTGATTCCGTGAAAGGCATACCAGGAGAAGATAAAGTGTCCGTATTTTTCATACTGTTATGCTGTTCTAAGCTCGCTCGGGATGGATGATCATGAGAATATTCATCCCACTGTCGAACCTCAACAAAACGAGCTCGACAAACTAGGCGAGCCCATGAATACATTTTCTTTGCCATCACATCGCAATGATTGGCATGGCAGTTCTGGGAACCAGTATGTGAACAACCGATCCGAATTTGAGCCGATACCTTCGGTACTTACCTTTCGCTGTGAGCTGCGCGCCAGTCAGCAATGACCCCGCTCAACGTGGCGTAACTTAGATCTGAGCATGATTGTGTGAAGCAGGCGCGAGGACGGGCAAGTACCACACCATAGTGTGCGTCGTTAGACAAATAGGTACGGAACGACTGATGATAGGACTTACTGACGCGAAAACACTCAATCGCACCGAGAGACAGCTAGGACCTCTTACGAATCCTGCAACTGAAGGGTGCGAACGTTACTACCGGACAACTACGAGTGACGTACCGCGTGAGCGTGTGCGAGATGCGCCGGCGAGCAACACGCCTTGCAGACGGGTATACAGGAACATAGGGTGAGAGGTTCGAGGCGTATGTCCATCTGTCCGCCGCAAAACATAGCCACAGAGCTGATATTGATGGCTTCAGTTCAAAAGGGATCTGGCCATGGTAATAATAAAAAAATGCTTGCACGCTATGCAGACGATACAGCCAAACGAAGACAGGAGGTTACAGACGGGCGAGACTTGACGATTGACTGGCCTATCCGTGCCGCATAGAGCCAGATTCGCGTCCGGCACTGCTGACACACCGCAGCCATTTATGAGTTAGCAAGCGAAGCTCGACAGGTTTTCACTCGGCGCTGTTAGTAGCGTCGATGGATTGAACAGTCTCGACGAAGCATCGAAGAAGTGCTCACTCGAGAAGTCAATGAGAAGGAGAGATAAACACTGACGCCAACGACTCATCTGCGCCGCCAGCAACTGTTCTATTACTTTGTCAGCGCTCTCGGTACACCCGTATCTAACTTATCCTTAGCCTCGCGACATTATCCATCAGCTCCTCCCACCCACTATCGGGGTCGACACGTATAAATCGGCCGACCTCATCCTCCGAGTGCGCACGGATAAACGTCGCCGACACAGCCAGGTACGTATACTCGTCCACCTTAAAGTGACGCTTAAACAATGACAGCGATCGCTACTTCTAATGTCAGTGGAACACAAAACGCGGATGCCGGTACACGCACCGCATAACCCAGAGACTTCAGCGTCTCTCGTCCGAACGCACAAACATTCCTCGCAGTGGCAAACTCCACGATGATTTGTGGCGGAGCGAGCGTCGCCTGGAGGGATCGGTGGAGGACTGCTACAGCCTCCGAGAGTTCTTCGGACACCGGAGGATACGTCGCAAAAGTAGCGGTCCTGTGGGACGGGTTCGGATTTGCCGCAGGAATCATTCCGGGCTTGAAGAGTGCTATTCTGCGTTGTCTGTCAGCCGTTGAATGCCTGCCCGTCGCATGGTGCTCCCTTTGCTCACCAGAAACGAGCGCCTAGGGAGAGGGTATGCTGATTTGTCGGCTTACCATCGGATGAATATAAGCTCCGGAAGGTGGCTATCTATGGTCTTCATCATGATCTGCTCAGCGAGCGACACGAGCAGCCAGCACAAGCGCCACGAACGACTCGTGGGACAAATAACAAGAACGTACCGAGACGAATGCGGCATCGGACAACACAGACGCGTCATATCCAACCGTAGACATGACAAAAATAGATGGATACCTCCTGCTATTACCCTCGCCTGGCCTCACAGAGGGACGCCCTGTATGGCACCGTTCGAAGTGACTGTATGCTTTACTACAAACACGATATATCATACGGCACCCGTAATAAAGCGCCCAGTCACCTTGTTGTATCCTTTCACGCGTACAGCTAATCAAAACCATATGTTAGGAACGACGAGACAGTCCACCCATTCGCCGGGTTGTAGTCGCCAGGCTGCGTGGTCCCCCTCAAATCCTCATAATGCACCTCCGGCACGCACTGTCCCAGCACGCACCTTGCAACCGCCTGCCCGACCTCCTGGCCCTCCATGTATGCCGCCTGCAAGAACCCAAAGTACTCCGGGCTTGTATGCTCACCCGCAAACCACACGCGGCCCACATTCGCCCTCAAGTTCTGGTGCATCTGCAGTGTCGTCCCAGGCGGCCAATTCGAGTAGCTCCCACGCGCCCACGGCTCCTGCGTCCACCGCGGGTAGTAGAACGCGGTCGGCTCTGGGATGGTTGTGTTCGGGTACATCGTGCGCAGGACGGCCATGACTTCCGCGAGGGTCTGTTCGTCGGACTGCGCTTCGACGCGGTAGCTCTGGTCGTCGACTACGGTGACGAAGAGGATGCCAGAGCCAGGGAGGAAGCCCTCCGCGTCGAGGCTTTGCCACACGGGGTAATAGCCGCGCGTAGTAGGGTCAGCGTACAGCAGGAATTGGTAAGATGTGTCCCAGAACACTTGGTTGGTCGGGAATTGCAGGAAGATTTTCGTATACGTGCCCATGTCAAATGTCGTGATGCCCTGCTGCTTCCAAAGGGGAAGGGGAGGCGTGAAGCTAACGTCGTCGTTCTGGAGTACACCGAGGCTAGAGCCGCACAAGTAAGTGCGTTGCATGGGAGAAAGGGAATAGGAGGGCATACGAAAAGGTACAGATCGCGTAGTCCGCAGTGATGCAGCTCCCGTCGGCGTTATCGATCCTTACTTTACTGTCGTTGTATGCGATGTTGGTAACGACGGTGTTCAGTAGCAGCCGTGAGTCGTTCGGAGTCAGATATGTCGACGCCTCTCCCTTAATGAATATATTGAATCCGCGTTGGTCGAAAACATAGTTATTTCCGTCTGAGAATTGGTAGAACGTCGTGTTCTAGGTACAAGGGTGAGTCGTGTAAGTATTGCGGCACAGAGATCTCGCCGCTTACGTAGTTCACTATTGCGAATTCCTGTGAGCTCTGATCCTGTACAATATATTAGTTGCCGCCCTGTGCTACAAGTCAGACGCAGGACTCACAGGGCTGAAGGCATACTCCCAATCAAACTCCCACCACTCCACCGCCTGCTTCGCTGCATCGTGCATGGGCTTCCAACCACCCAGACTTAACCCGCTTCGAAAGCTGCGGTCCTGCAGGCCCTCTGTCAAGATGTACCCCGCGTCCTGCTCCACGTATGCATACGCGTCTTCGAACTCGTCGAGTAGCTCGGTAAAGTTGGTGGCGCCCGTGGTGGAGAAAGTTTCGATTGAGGAGTAGTCGGAGTAGGTGTTTGTGAGGTTGTAGCGCTGAGCCTAGAAGGTCAAGCATCCCCAGCTCAGACGGACGACCGATCCAGCGTGATAAGCATAGACGCATACCAAAATCCAGATGGGATTCTGAGGACCCCCGGGCGTCCCCAGTCCCTGCACCCAGTTTGCGCCTAACTCGATCGTGTATGGATTGCCCTCCGCATTCTTCCCAAACGTCGTGTGCTTGACGCGGCCGCCTATCTCATCGTTGTACTCCAGTATCAGAAAGTCCTTAATATTCGCCTCAGACAATGATTTCTACGCGCACAGTGAGACGTCGCCAGCTGAAACTACAGGAAAGACCACGTACCGCAGCCTCTATCCCTGTCAACCCCGCCCCTAGCACCGCGACCTTCGTCTCCCGGCACGCTTGTGCGCTCACCGCCACAACCGCCGCAGACAAAAGCAGTAGCGCGACCGTTGGTCCTCCCATGTTCCTCGGAAGCAACGGGCATTCTCAGCCCTCCCATGCTCGCTCTTTGTACGCCTTGGGCATATGGCGGTCCTATTCATGGAGTTATACTTGTGATTGCCGAGAGTACAGCTGCCGTTCCATGATCTTATCTTGCACAGAACCGAGATACAGCGGCCAATCCATTGAGTCTGTCGCTGTCAAGAGTCGATTCTGACCCTTTCGTGGCGGCCTCTCGTAACGCCAGGTTCTCATGAGTGAAGGGAGAGCGTGTCCGTGAACCGGCCATCGCTGACAGAACTTATCTTTAAGAGAACATGGCCAAGGTATCCCGAGCTTCTTTCAGCACTTCAGCTTCACATGGGTTTCAATAGCGTTCCATTCCTAAGGTAACTCTAACAAGCTCGCAGTATGGACTGAAGTGGATAAATTCAAACAAACTGTAAACAACTGACGGTACGATTACTTTCAGTCATTAAAACGACCGGTAAATACAGTTCTGTGTGAAGGTGAATTACTCCGTCAGGGCACTATGCTAGTCGGTAGAGTCCTCTGTCAAGAATATGATCATTCACTAATATGAATGTCCGGCATCGTATCATTTATATCTTCCAGCTTTTCTTGATGAAATCTGCGGCCCGTTCCGCGAAGATATACACCGGGGCCTGCGTATGCGCATTCGGCACAATAGGCTGTATCCCACAGGGTTAAGACCACGTCCAAATTGACAGAACGAAACCACTCACAATGACACTGGCATCAACGACCCTGAGGCCCTGCGCGCCCTTGATCTTCAAGTCCGGGTCCACAACACCCCACTCGGCGCCCTTGGGCGACATGCACGCGGTACCCACCGCGTGCCACACCGAGTTGCCCGTGCTCCTGGCGTACTCGGCAATCTCGTCGTCCGTGGTAGCATTCGCCCACGCCTCGTACGGGCCCGTGATATAGCCCTTGAAGGCCGATGCGGTGGCAAAGCGCCGCGCAGCCTTGATGGCCGAGACGACGACGTAGGTGTCGAAGGGGTGTGCGAGGAGGGCGGGGTCGATGAGCGGCTGCGTGAAGGGGTCAGTGGAGTTCAGCGTGACGGAGCCGCGCGCGATGGGGGAGATGACGTTAGAGAAGATGGTCATGTAGTTCCCGGTCGAGGGCGAGGCCGAGCCCGGCATCGCAAATCCATTCTACCAGATCCCATCTTGGTATCAGCAACCTTTCGTCTACAGCACAGACACAAGCAGAATGAAGTCAAACTCACCGCGAAAATCAACTCATAATGGCTCGAATGCGGGCCCGCGCTCGGATCGGGGTACGTCTCAAAAATCGGGTCGTTCTCAGGGAGCCTGAGCCACCCGAGCAACGTCGTCAAGCCATCCACAAGCGGACCCTCGTGCGGGTAGCTTGAGTTCCACGCCTGGATATCCGCCGCGAGACGGGTCGAGTTCTCGAAGATGCTGTCGGAGGTCTGCGTGCCGGACACGACGAAGGGGTTCGCAACGAGCGGGTGGTCGGACATGTTCTGCCCAACGGAGGGGAGGTCGAGGAGCGTGGGGATACCGAGGGACGCGAGGGCAGTTTTGTTGCCGATACCTAGTAAACAGAGTCATAAATCGCTTCCTTGACTTTGAGTGAACGCGGCTCACCAGAGAGCATGAGGAGCTGGGGGGTGTTGAATGACCCGGCCGAGAGGACAATTTCCTTCTTGGCGGTGACGTTGTACCTCGCTGCAAGCCAAACATACATCAGCATCCCGTGAAACGGCTTGCTTTCGACGAGTTCCAACATACTCTGACGGTTCTCAGCAAACTCCACGGTGTTGAATGCAATCTGCTTCCCAGACTTCGCGTTGGCGTCCGGGAATACTTGCGTAGCGTGCGCGTGCAGCAGTACGTGCAGATTCGGGCGGTGGATGAACGAGTCCCCAAGGTAAGACGTCGCGGCGCTGCTACGCGCGCCGTTTAAGATAGTTTCTTGCGTCCAGCCTACAAATCATAAGCACTTATCCTCCGCAGCCCGTCGACACGCTAAGGCACGTACCGATCCCCACAACATCCCCCGCATTCATATCCAAATTGAACGGGAACTCATCCCCGAACTCCTGCGTGGCATTGACGACCAGGTGGTCAATTGCTGTCGGGTACCCAGGGAGCGTGACGGCGTTGATCCCCGAATAGCCGTGAGCGGAGGGGAGGAACTGGCCGGTGGTGTTGTGCCCGTCCGCGGGTGGCGTGAAGCGTTCGTTCTGTTTGGGTTCGGTCGTGAGTGAGTGTGTGTGAGTGCGAGGTGCCGGAGGAAGGGGAGCAGGCCAGCGAAGAAGAGAAAGACTTACACGTTTTATGTACGGCTGCAGCGCGTCCCATGACCAGCCCTCGTCCCCCGAGATTGCAGCATAGCGGTCATAGTCGTCTCTCGACCCACGGGTGTACGTCAGGTAATCTACATATCACGGTCACCTCTTTCCAGGACAGGCTATACAACATTGATACGCACTGGTCGAGCTGCTCCCGCCCAGGACGAACCCGCGCGGGTACGCCGGGGTGCGCCCATCGAGCCCCGGTTGGGGCACGACGGTGTAGTTCCAGTCATACGCGGTCTGGGGGGACGCGAAGGGTGCGAGGAGGGGGACCTCTATGTTCGTCGCGCCTTGGTTCCTGCGTTATAGTGAGTCCCGAACTGCAATGGACGCAAGTATGGGACGAAGACGTACGAGACGCCTGCCTCGAGCACCAGCACCGAGATAGAGGGGTTTTCGGTGAGGCGGTTGGCGATCACGGCGCCACCAGTTCCACCTAACCAAGGTTCGAACAAAAATCAGAGTCGATTACGAGTTGTAAGATAGCGGGATCAAGGCGTACCTCCGACGACGACGAAGTCATACGCGAACCCGGGGAGCTGCGATACGCTCTCGTAGAGCGCGGCGGAGCAGGCCGACGCTAGGAGGATGGGCGCTGAGAGCTTCGAATACATCCTAGGGGACCGTAAGAGCCACCGACAGACTGGCGAGGCGAGAGTGGTCCGCCCATCGCGCTTTTATACGTCGCATCATGACAGTGCAAGTCGATTCACGAGATCGGACGCGCGTATGGCGTCTGGAACAAGAGACTAGTACGCATTGATGTCCGATACGTTTCCCGTGTCTGCTGGCCCAATATTGCGCTGTATTCCCCGATGCGATGACCAGGGCGCTCGCAGTACGGGCCCGGGTGGGTTTGACTGCGTTTCTCAGAGCCGGACCGTGTCACTCGATGGCGGGGAGATGCTGATCCCGCCGTTTCGAATGGCATGCATTTTGCGATATCAGTGCTAGGAGTCCAGAGACGCCGAATGCGTGACCGAAAGAGGAGAGTTGGGCGTCAGGTATGGAGGATTAAGTGTGGCAGATCGTATGCTGGGCGCTGTGGACATCGCAGGGATGGTACAGAGATTCGCATGTGCAGTAACCTTCTAGAAGTTAATCTTGAGAATGCGGAAGCAAAGTTTGCTTATTTTTTTGTTTACCATCATCGTCAACGTTCGGCTCGCACGAAGTGTCGATGTCAAGTCGACGTCCAACAGTTCAAGTCGAAGTTGAAGAGGGAATTGCACTGCCACTCGCATTTAGCGCCCAATTAGAAGCTGTCGACCTTCTCAAATACGCGAACCCTGGAATCCTGTCCGTAACATCCGTTCTCCAATTCGCACATGTATTATTATTTTCTTCGACGGACAAAAACATCAGCGCTGAACTTGAAGCACGGGAAGTGTCCCTCCAAGTGATGTTACAGTCAGCAAGTTACCGACTTCACCGCGAACGCCACTATCGTTAGGGTTGATACTGCGTCTCCTGAAGGACTCTTTGCTATACTCTACGTCCACAATACGCGTCCGCGGGGATATTTCGACATCTAACAACGAACAGAATTCGTTCAGCCACCATCGATTGGCCTCGGCTTCGTCTTGGCAACCTGGGGGCCATCTTCCAGTCATGAAATGTTCCCGGATTCCCGGAAGCATGGTCGACGTCCTCTTCAGCAATCAAGCAGCAAGTACGTACCCCGCATCTGATGAGGCAATCTATCGCTTGTTTTCCGTATGATGCATCTTCGACTGTCGATCCTGGACGTCATACAGAGCTTATGCCGCCATTACCGTCTCCCTGACTGACGGCTTCCCTCTCATGTACCCTCAAGTTTCACCGCGTGACACGACGGAACCTCCCATTTTCGAGCTGATTCGACTCGCACGGCAAGTTTCCTGCTCAGATTGGCTTGCGACCCACCGCCACCGCCGACCCGGACGTCATCAAATCATTCCGTTTCTGCGACGCGCAGTTTGACTGTTTGGCTGTTCGTTCCTAGTCTCTCCCTAGTACCGCTGTCTCATGATCACCGGAAGGGTTGCTCTCGTCTCTCAGCTGGACTGACGCTTGCACCACCAGGAAGTCCGGGTGCCTCAACTAGACTCGACTCAGCACACAGCGCAGACTTGGATATCTGTTCGGTGACCTGGTCCTTATACGTCTCCGTGATCCATCTGCTGCTCTGAGTCTCAAACTCATGTCCATCAATATATCTACAGCCGTGCTGACGACGGACAGAACTGCCCCGTGTGTGCTGAAATACAGATCGGTGTTCTTTGGGGGCAAGCTCGGACAACTGACTAACCCTAACCCGAACAGAGCGAACCCTCTCCCCTCAAGCCTCAACCTGCTGTCTTCTATCCGGCTGTCCGGGATTCAAACCAAACGCAATTTAACCGACTCGGGGTCCGTGCCGAGTATCATGCCACACGGTTTGGCATTCTCGTGAAGTCCCTCCCAAAGACATTGGAAGGCCTGCGTCCCGCCGCCATCGAGCGACTTCGGCTTTCATCCTCGAGTATGTACAGCATCCTGACGACAAAAGCAGCAGCCGTATACTGGTGTCCGTCCCGCACTTAGGAGACGGACTATGGATCACTCCTATTGGTGCTCCTAAAATCTCTATCTCTTGGTGCCGACGTTTCCGCAGCAGCAAGTCGGCGCACCGAGCGTCAATGCTTACATATCGCGTATGGCGTCTCCTCCTTTCTCTAATGGATACGGAGGTACTATCCGTCCCCGGTCCTTCATCCGGATGTATCATTTCATCCAGAGGCGTCGTCTCAGCAATTGATGCGTCCGGCGGACGATCAACGGCCACAGCGAGCTTCAGGCGCACAAATGGACGGGTGCATACTCTTGGCAGAACCGTGACAGAGCTGTCTCACCAAACGACAGGAGGGCATTCGTGATCACGTACTCGCCCATTACCATCTGCACAAAACGTGGGCTAGTCCTCGCCTTGTTCTCCCAGAAACGGGACCACTCCCTGTTCTTCCCTCCCTCAGCCCGTCGCGAAATGCCCGCTCCTGTATCATGATGAAGGTGTCATCTCAGCTCCGAGCCTCCGAACTTTCGTCTCGGCGCCACTTGGATATGTATTGTGCACCGCCCGAACTTGTAAGTTCGCATCTCCTCAACAACTGACGCTGGTCCCTCAATCTGATTCTTGCTGCGTAACCCGGAGACGAACCGACACCTAATGGGTACGAAAGACAGAGTCGTGTACTGGTAGCGCGCAGTGCGTCGGAGAGGTGCTCCTCGTGACATCTCTTTCCTGCCCATGTCTGCTGGCAGAGCAACTGGGCGCCTCGTCCCCGCGAGATGATGGTCTCGTGCTCTTCGTCGACGCCGGTACGTGCTACCACCTGGAACGAAATGAAGCAATCCTTGCCACCTACCGTGAGCAGTGCTTTTATGTATCCGGCACGGCGCACCGACCTCTCGGGTGTATCAAGCACGAAAATCGGAACGCGGGACATTCAGATGCAAATGACGAGTGGGGGTGTTATGTGATGCAGTACAATGAAAACAGCGAATGCGATTAAGTAAATAGATGATAATGCAGTGGAATAGATGCCTAATTTTGCCACGCCCGACACCACGAACGCACACACCCCTTACTCCTGGATCTTCGCAAGGATCTCATTGTCCTTGAAGAGGTAGTACTCCTGCAGCCGTAAACACACGCAATGAGATCCAGCACAAGACGACTCCAGCAGAGCGGCGTTACTCACCTCCTCGCCGACCTTGATCGCGTTACCACCCCAGCTCGGCAAGAGCACCCGGTCGCCCGCCTTCACGTTGCACGGCACAACCTTGCCCTCCTTCGTCGGCGCGCCGGGACCAGTCGCGATGACCGTGCCCTCGTTCAACGGGCTGTTCGTCACGGAGCTGGGCAGGAAGATGCCAGTCGCAGTTTTCTGCAGCGCGCATATGGCTCAGTCAGTCTCGGTGCGAGGTGGATAATGGAAACGAGACTCACGGTTTCCGGCTTGAACCGCTGAACCAAGACGCGGTCGAGCAAGGGAACCAAGGACTTGATGGACTTGAAGGTCGCCTGGGCAGCCTATACGCCAGTCAATCTGCACTCTGTATTCCCGTAACGACCAGTGAACATACCATTGCAGTGAACAGCGGCAGTGAACGTGAACGGACTGGGATAAAGTCGGAGAGAGCAGCTCGCTGACTTGTCACCGAAATTTCACTCGTATTTGGCCCACGCAGAAAGACACGGTCACGTGGAGGCACGTAGAACATCATAGAATGTACGCGTACTCTGCTTGGACGATGTGGCTAACGACGAGGACTAGCTAGGGATATCGGAGTGCTTGCAGCGAGGACTAATAGTAATACTCAGGTAATGGGGTAATACAGTCAGAGATGTGTACAGTAGAAGCGGGGGAATACGAGGAGAGGAGAGGGACAGCGGGAAACGCAGCGTCCAGGAATGCAAGCACCTCAGCCGAGAACCATATCATCGTCCACCGACACGATCGCCGTCGTGTCCTCCATCATCGCCGCGTCCTCCACCTCCTCATCGCGCACCGGTGACGGCGACCCAACAGCCAGATGTCGCGGTGGCAGCGGCGGCGGCTGCAGACGCACACCGTCCCCAATCGTCCCCACCGTCTCCGCCCGTCTTCGCATGAACACAGGCGAGTCCACGATCTGGTCAGGAGGCGGGGGATTGGGTGCCCGCGGCCTCAGCCTCCTTGTCAAGTCATAGTTCACATTCCACGGCGGCCTCACATGCGGCGTGTGCTCCGGCGTCGGCACATGCACCGGATCCTGCGCGTTCGGCGCTGCTGGATCGTCCGCAGCGTTCGGGTTTGGCGCGGTGTGCGTCGTCGCCGTCGAGCGGAACGCATTGTGCACCGCCCTGGTCACCTGCGTTGTGTCAATCCCCAACCGCGCCTGCCTCTCGCGCTCGCGTTCAGCCCTGCGCTCAGCCCTGCCCGTCACCGTCCCGCCACTAGTCGTTACGTCCCCTGCAAGGGTCGAGCTCCCGCGCGAATGCTCCGGGTTCTCTGCATCCTCGTCCCCGTCCTTCGCGCTGCACCAGAACCGGTGGCCCTCGCTCCACGCCGTGCTCTGGCACTCCTTCCCGCAGTACTTGGCCTTCCTACATCGCCTGCATTTCGCAAACTCGCGCGGATACGACTCCCACTTGCCACACAGCACTGTCAAACCACGGCGTCAGCACACGTCCCAAGAGAACAGGTCACAGCACTCACTATTCGCACACTGCCGGATCCCACCCCGACTATCGTCCTTCCGACACGCATTGCGCATAATCGCGCCCGCCCAGTACTGTATCTCATGCGGCAGCGGCGGCGGCGCGTTCGGCATATCTGCCTCGCTCGAGCTCGGGCGGAATGTGAAGCGCTCCACGAGCGAGAACACATTGGTATGGCGTACAGGAGCCGGCGCCGGCGTCGCGTCCACCGCTTTCTCCTTCTCTTTCTCCTTTCCCCGCCCGAGAGACTTGAAGAACCCGTACGACTCTTTGGATGAGGGCGTGTTGTTGGTGTTGAGGGCGCGTGAGCCGAGCGTCGACGGACCCGCGCCGTTGGTGGATGTTGATGATGATGATGGGGTCGCAGCAGCGGATGTGGTAGCCTGAGATTGCGAGCGCAGAGCAGCAGTCGCGGGATGGAAGGATGTGCGGGGTTTGTAAAACGCTTGACGAACATGCGGGTATTTGCTGAGGTACGCAAGCAGCTGCAGACTCAGCAAGACATCTTCGTCCCTGTACGGCCCCGTCTCTACATTTTCCCGTGCATGGTGGTGGTGATGGTGATGATGGTGGTGGTGGTTATTCGCAGTCGTAGCATTGGCAGTGGCAGCAGCGGGGGCAGCAGCAGCCCCCTCATTTTGCGCCGCTATCCTCAGCCCCGGGGTCCGAGACGGCCCAACATTTCTTGTCCTCCCTTCGGCCCCGGGTGTCCTGCCCCCAGCAGGCGTTGGCGTGTTGAACGGTGGCATCGCACCCGGTAGCGTCGTCGTCCCTGCGCGTGGCGTCACATCCGGCGCAGGCAGCGTCCTATCCCCACCCAAGTCCGCTGGGCGCACAGTCGGCGCGTCCTCAATGGCACCCGGCGCCCCCGGCGGCGCGCCCATCGCAAAGTCGTCGTTCGGCTCGAGCGAGACAATCCCGTCCTCGACGCCCGCGTCCATCGGGCCCGGCACATCATTGATCACAATATGCGGCTCCGTATTCATCTCCATCGAAGGCCCAGCAGGATTCGTAGGCGGCGCATCCGAAACGATTCCCACCGCCCGTCGTGGCGTCGTAAAGTTGCGCATCTGCGGCGCGCGCGGCCGCGGCGACGGGCTCGTCTCGCTGTCCTGCGCGACGCTCGTGTCCATGTCGACGTCGCCGTCGTCCTCCGTCTCCGTCTCCGGGCGCGAGTTGTCCGTCGAGTTCGACGCGGACGCGTCGCCGCCCTGCCGGCGGTTGCGTCCGCGGAGGACTTCGCCTGCGGGGTCCCATGCTGGCCGGGCGATGATGGTGCCGCTGCGCTCGCGGACGGGGATGACGACGGCGCCGGTGGGCGTGCCCGATCCGACGGGGGTTGTTGCGGTCGAGTTGTCGGTGGATGTCTCCGCGTCCGACGTAGCAGACGAAGGCTCGGACCGTTGCGTGCGAGTGAACGTCGAGTCTGAGGGTATAACAATCGCAGCGCTATCCCTGCGTTCCGGCGCGCCCGTGTCCGCCATATGGACGTCCTGCTACTGAGGCTGAGCCATATCCCAGAGAATGATCGACAGCGATCGACGTACCTCCGAACCAAAGACCTCGCCCGTAGCCGCCCTCTCCGCGCGAATAACGTGCTCGAGCTGCGCCTGCCGCTGCAGCGCGCGCGTGAGCTCCTGCGCCTGGTCCCGCTGCCTGCTCTCCAGCGCCGCCGCGCGCCTCGCCGCGCGCTGCTCCCTGCTCTCCCTCGGCAACCCCGTGGCGCTACTGCTCGGCCCAACCGCAAATCCCTTACTCACAAGCCACGCCTCCAGGATCATCCCCACCACATCCAGCGTGCCGGCTTGCACTACACGCGAGCGGATATGCTCGCTCCCACGCACGCCGATATTGACGAGGCACTGGAAGGCGAGCGAGAAGCGGTACGCGGCGTGCTTGTCCCACTGCGCGGGGTTGAGCGTGGGCGGGAGCTTCGGCGGGTGCGCGGCGGGCGGCGCGAGCCCGTAGATCAGCTGCGGGTTCTCGGGCGGCGGCGGGCAGATGCAGAAGTCGTGGAGGATGCGGACGAGGCGCTCGAGCCCGCCGTCCATGGTCATGATCTCGCGGATGCGCGGCGAGGTCGAGGTGAGGTAGACGAGGTGCGTGAGCGAGTTGAAGAGTGGCAGCGGCGACTCGGTGTCGAGCGCTACGGGCCGCGGCATCAGGCGGCGGATGATTACAAGTATTTACTGCTTGTACTCACCTCTTCTGTCATATAATTGCGATGAAATGCATACGCAGGCCCTGTTCTGGGCGGGAAACGCAAAGTTGGACTCCCTCATCAGAGATTAGTCTCTCGCGAACGAGTCTCAGTCGTAACGAGCGGTGCAGGTCGATATACAGTGTCGCCAGCAGGCAGAAAGCGCAGATGCAGAGTCCCAAAGAATAGTCTAAGCTCGCTGGCCGGTAGAAACAGAGAGTAGCGGTGTGGCGGCGGCGGCGATGTCGTTGCACACGATGATCAACAAGCACAGATGACTGGCCCACTCGCCCTCTCGCTATTTGACCCTGTTTGGGCCCGCTCGCGGATGACTAAGCTGCCTCTTCAGGCGCGTGCGGCACGCGGCCCGGCTCCCCGCGGGCCACTTGCCACACGGCTATTTGTCTCTTTATGGTGGCCCTTGTATTTCCACCAGCTTGTCATTGTGAAACATAGGCCGTTATTTCCTCTATTCGCTGCGGACCTCGCGATTTTCACCGTCGGCGATGATGTGGACAGTCGGCTTTCACACCCAAGTCATGGTTATCGCCGACAACTCTGCTCTACAGCGCGTTGATTGTTCAATTGTCCACGTACAAGCAGTTATCTTTCTTTATGCACAGCCTTGCTTGTGTAGGATACTCAGCGCTGCGCAGTCGTTTGAGGCTAGCTTCCAGTTCAAGAAACGGATGAAGAAAAGGCTTATTGATACACGAACGCTTGAGACTTCTCGTTCTTCTAACCTTCCAGGTTCTTATGCTCCCTGATCATTCTCCAACGTCGCGCCGCTCTCATACTCCTTCACATCCCTCGCACCCCTATACTTCCCCGCCAACGCCTCCTCGGCCTCCCTCCGACTATCCAAACTGCTCGCGCCGTACGGATCCAACCCTTGGCCACCGTGCTCTCCCTCGTACTCCCTCCGACTACCCCTATCCGTCCCCTGCTGTGCGTCCTGTGCTTGATTCGTTGGCCCGCCGGGAACGGACTGGTTTACGAGCCCGAAGGAGGGCGCTTTCTCGGGGTGGCCGCGCTGCGCGGCGGGGGAGTAGGGGTCGCGCGCGGAGCCGTAGCCGCCTTCGGATGTTGCTTGGTGTGATAAGTTTCGCGGTCAGTCAATGAGGCGAAGAACTACGCGATACGGAACTCACAGTCATCTGCGGAGCTCGAAGGATAGTTTCCCGTGCCGCGTTCCACCGATTGTGGGTACTTCTCTCGTGGATCCTCAGCTAGAGGGAATAGGCACGTACGCTCAGCCAGCTCAAACGATCTAGCCACCACCTCAGGCGGAACGTTCACTCACAATTGTTAACCAAAGAACCCTTGTACCCCGTGCTAGCGTATTCGTCGCTCATCTCGGCAAGCTCGTCCAGTCCCAGTCGTATAAGATACGTTTAGCAGAGAACACAGGAATAAAACGCGTCCAAAATTTGATTGATGCAGTACCCCGCGCTCTCGCTGCCACACTTATACAAAGGCCAGCCTGACGTCATTAGAGCGACGTCATACTCCATACACGGCAAGGCGACTGCCTCGTTTGGAGCAACCCCGCACTACGCGATTGTGGCATACGCGGACCCTATCATATGGTTTACTGTCGGCAAGTTGTTCGCGCCAGTTGCTTGCCACAGTCAAGCCACATACCCTGGAGTGCAGCCGCAATTCACGAGGAGGGCGGCATGGGAGCATCATCGCTAGGGCCACTTGGCAGGCCTGGCAGACGCCAATAGCATCCTGTGAGCAGTATCAACGCGCAGGAAAACATATACATTAACAGGACACTCAGGTAACCAAAGAAATCCGATAGCGCGAGCATGCCTTGACTCCCCGCTGTGCAGAGGTCCTCGTCGAGCGCTTCTGCCTTCAAGGCGCTTATTTGGGCGGTAAGGTGCTGTATACGCCAGCTAATTTTAGTAGACTACTTACTGTGTACGTAACGCAACTTGCACTTTGCAACTGTACGTGAGTACGCACGACGATACCTTCTGTGACTGCTTAAGCAGTGTTTCCTCTGCTCCCGATGAGCACTGTGCATCCAAGTCCCCCTACGGCGGCAGAAGTCGCGAGTCTTGCGGAAGCGCTCTCCGTCCTCGAGCGCCTCCACAAAGGCGCATTCAAGCCCCCACCCACTGTCCTCGCGTGTGTGTTGGAAGGGGGCGAGACATGCCGCGAAACGACATTTGCATACGGGAGAGAACAGTTGAAGGCTCTTGGGTATGAGGTCCGTACTGCTGATTATCAACCTTGCAATCCCGCCTGATCTCTCGTCTCTCCACCGGCACTGGCAGAAAGCCTTTCAATTGATAAAGAAAGACTTTCTATACGACACAATCAGGGAGGACGTCCCGTGCTTCCTCGAAGCGACCCTGTTAGACAAAAACACCGGCATGGAAGTCACCAAGTTCACATACACCGGCACTCCAGTACCCGAGTATGTTCAAATTAATCCGGAAGGCTGGGAGGATGTGCTGGACGATGTGGCACGGCTCAGGCTATGGGTTGGCAATCCGCCGCAGTCCATGCGGGGCCACGAACAACCGGTGGTCCTCGCCGTGCTCATTGCAGTCGGGATCACATTTTACATAGTCCTAGCGTGGCTGCTTCTGGCTTTCCTTAAGCGGCTGCCGCTGGGTAGCATGGTTACGAGTCCTGAGGTACGAAGGTCGAGTCCTTACGCGCAAAATATGCCTGCGTGCCGAATGTTGTACCCCGTGAAAACTGCTTATGCCGAGAAGTCGTGGGAGTTATGTTTTGTATTGCAGACTACATTATTGGAACTCCAATTGGAAGTCTGGTTGTATGTGACAAGAGGGGTGCAAAACCAGAATTTTGGACACCGACCTCCAACTTTCCAGGACCCCCGGAAAGGGGGTAGGGGGGAGTCCCCCTTCCGTGTATGGACGAGCCAGACAGCGGCAGAAGCGCAATCGGACCTCATTTGGACAGTGACGATAAAATTAGAGACCCATCTTTGCCCGCAGTGTCACGTGACTTTCTGGCAAGCACGAGGTCTGACATTCGTCCCAGACGGCGCGTACTTGCAGATATTCAGAAGGCATTAAATCATGACATAGACTAAATGATGAAATTTCTAATATCGTACTACATGCGTGCAAGCGTTTATTAGAGCAATATGGGACTTGATTCGGCGACTGTGCAAGGATTAACGGGAAACTGAGCAAAGTGTGTGTACTAGGACCCCGAACATCAATACTGACCCAGTGCAAAGGTAGGTCCGTGTTCCCGATTTGGATCTTGTACCCCTCTTGGTATGTGAGACTACAAAACTACTTTTGTCGCATTTTTGTAGTCTCTGGGACCATTGTTTGCTTATTTGCGGGCTCAATTCTTCGTCTTATCTCTCTTTTATTTTCTCTAGTCTGGGGCGTATGCTATACGGGTCTACAACAATATTGTCGTGAATTTATCGATTGTGTGTCTTGTCTTAGTCGGCATGGCGGTTTTACTTTTATTGCTTATCGTGGGAACTAACTATTGTAGTGGCTTGTAGTCAGTGGCTGAGGTGCGGGCGCATCGGTTTAGATTCCTGGACTCTGATTGGCTCCTGCCTTCTATGACATAGGCTCTCTGCAGGTTCACCCGATCTGCAGAGCCATTACATCATTGGTATCTGGAATAAGGCTGGTAGCGCCGCCCTCCGGGTGGCAAGGCCCGCTACCTTGGGTGGGGGATCGGGAATAGATGTTGTAGGGCGTATTTGTTACTGAAGCTTGCATGTATTGGGTTTTTTCCTTCACAGATTTATTGCTGTTTGACTGTTAATGGTGTCTCTATGCGCCTACTACTGACATGGCATGAGAAGGCGATCCGAGAAGACAAGCATCAGTCTCGCTGACCGTCCCAACACAAGTGAGTCACATTATCATGTCACAGATGTCATGCCATATATGTTACGGATGGGATTCTTAGCTCCAGAAGCACCTCGTGGCATCGCAGAAGACTTGTATACGGTGCCTCATGTACTCAGAAGGACCGTCCCGTTGCTGAACAGGATAATACCAGCTACTGTATGACGGTGTGACAATGTCACTATTGGACTGTTGGATGTTTCCGGCGGCCACCGAAGTCAAGTCTTGGTTGTTGTCGGGGTGACAATGAGGACGGTGCGAGAACATTATCTGTGCAGTGTGCCGACAATGTTCCTTCCCCGTAATATGGATGTCTTCCTGCAGAGAAGACATCAGATGGTGTATTCGTGTAGAACAAGTCTGGTGACACGGACTTGACTGTTCCACGAGCATATCTCAGATGGCAATTTAATTTTTAATCTCAAGTATCTACAAGAAAAGTAATTATTTCGTAGTAGTACGCCTTGTTTTCTTCACTGGAGAAGATGCGGGAGATGGTGTTGGGCTCATGAATTCGTTGAATGATCTTTTTGATTGAGCTGAAGCCGTCATGGGTGTGGCAGCATCCGGCTTCGGTTTCAGATTTCCAGGAGCCGGGATCTCTGCGGGAGCATCAGAGGGATCAACGACCTTGATCTTGTGCGCGACAACTTGATAGGTCTGCAGAACAATGTTCGTCATTATCGACATGATTTTGTCTCCAAAGACAATTACCTTTGATATTTCCTTGCCCTTTTTGAACACCCAGACCACTAGTTCAACGTTCGCGACAATAAGCGTACCAGGCCGAAGCTTGTCGTGCAGCAGCCACAGTGGGATAAGCTTGCCGTTGACGTCCACAATGTCGGGCTGAGTCACTCTTGCAGTCTTGAGCTGATAGAGCGGTCCGCTGTAGTCCGGAAGAAGCCTGGGGTTGTATGTCGCTCCGAGCTTTATATCCTTTTCTTTGGGTCCCTCAGCAGCCATACGTCAGATATTGTAGCATTGCAACTTACCGGGGGGGAAGGAAGGTGGCACATCATGGTCTTCTTGCATAATCACATCGTCGTTATTGCCATTCGAAGATATTGACGCCTTGTCACTGCATTCGACTTTGACCTTGCTCAAGCCCGGACGGAACGGAGTTTTGACCGCTTTGTCTTTCCTGTCAGGTTTCTGGTATTGTTATGAGCATAGACGGAGTACGATTGGTGGGTATCGAGCATTACCACATATTTGGCCGGCGAAATTGTCAGCGCAATGAGGTTGCGGTCCTCACGAGCATCCCCTCTCGGGGGCCTGAGCCAGTTGTTAATCCTGAATCGAGTGTCCTGAATGTATTATTAGATGTACCTTCAGTCGCATGGACCACAGAAGACATACATGGTTGTTTTTGTCATCTTCTTCTCGCTCTTCGTC
>NW_006920434.1:29591-57462 GCF_000344685.1 Gloeophyllum trabeum ATCC 11539
TCTCGCAAATGAATGACCCAACATTTCGCTCTGCAGCGTGCAATCATCGCTTCTTCCACTACAGTCAAATCTTTCAAGGCATCAGGAACAGGGCCAAGAAACGTACGGTTAGCCAAGGAGAGGGCAGGGATATTTCCTTTTAATAGTGCTGTTTTACACTCCTGGCAAAGCATTAAGGATGGTGCCTGATTTTCATGGTTCAGTACACCAGCCTGCTCAAGTAGAGTGTCTTTTAATGGACCATTTTCAAATGGTAGATGTGGAGGTGTGCAACTTGGATCAAGCCACTGAGAACCATTGCTGTCTGGACGTCGTAGGAGGTCCATGTCAATATCGGCTGTGGATAAAATGGTCCGATCTTTGATGCCATAACTTCCTGCACAGCTGGCACACGTGAATTCCATCAAGGCTTCTCGGGAGGTGGCTTGACGAAAAAGGCGCACAATTTTGTCCTTGAGAGACTGCGGGACACACTGAGGCCAATTACGCCGTACATTATCCAACTTTTCCTCAACTTCTTTCTTTTTCGTGACTCTTGTCTGCCTGATATTGATACTCCTATCCATAGATCTTTTCCCTTTTCGCAATGAGCTGATGTAGCGTCGGAGTAGGCGACATAGGTGGCTTAAACTGTCCTCAGATTTGTATTCTATATCGTGAAGTTGTAGAATACGCTCCAGCAGCTTACGTTTTACACGCTTTACGATATGAGATAAGAGTTCTATCTGTAGGGATATTGTCGAGTCATCCGACGAAGAGGAGCACTGCTGGACCACTTCATTGCAGCCAGAATCAGAAAGATTGGAATGATTAGCACATGCTCCTGAACCAATATGCTCAACAATCCTATTCCGTAGTTCCTCTGATGTGGCACGAGATGGGATTTGAATGTTGTGTGCGGAAGCCAAAGTGACAAGGCGTGCGCGTGGCAAATGTTCAAAGCCATCAAAGATGGAGTCGATGGATAGCTCTTTCTCTGATTGAAGCTGATCAATTCGAGCCTGTAGTTGACGCATAAGAGAACGTTGAGAGGTCTTCGCATGCGAAGATTCTAATCCGAGTGATGAGCAAATAGCCCGAAGGTGCTCTAATGAAACTTCATTTTCTGTGAGGGCTCGTAGCACAGATGCACTTATAGCAATCGATAACATTTGAGCATCGGAGCATGTTCCAGCCAAAGCACAACATCCATTCATAGAGCATGGTGATTTACTACTACACGGATTGGATAGAACATGCGAGCTACAACAACCATTGAGCAAATGATTCAATAGAGCTTCTCGACACTGCACAGGCGAAAGTGAGCGCAACAACACACCGTGAGCTGCTAAGATAGGCTCCAGCTTATCTCGGGACCCAAGGATCAGGGAGGAGTTCAATATTGTGTTTGTAGCAATACTGATATCAGGCAAGCATGAGGAAGATGTTGACGCACTGTCACTGCCAAAGTTGCCGTTAAAACTGCTCTGATCGGGTGCCACAGCATGCGTTCCAGGCGAGGCACAAGCTAGAGTAAAAAATCAATAACACCTAACAGAAGGCATAGGGGACAAATATCACACCTGCATGGGTACTGTTATCCGCACGTTCATTTGACACCGCTGATGGAATGCTTTGCGGTGCCAGAACTATAATCAGGTCAATTAAGCATTCATCGCAGCAACGGGTAGATCACGCAACGTACCCCATATATGTCCCGCCGGCAGTCGATGCAAGTTATCTTCGGACGGGAGTAAATAACCAGCTCCGATGGAGGGACGACACGCATCCAGCCAGTCGCGGCCCAGGACAATGTCGGCGCGAACATGGGTGTGGACCAGTACAGGGAACGTCGAGTGGAACCAGCCGTTGCACGCGGGTACAACAACAGTACCGTGCATCACAGCGAGAGGAGCCATAGAGCTGCCAGAAGTCGACCACGTACACGGGAGGTTGTGTTCCTGTATAAAGCCGGCGCGGACACATGAACTATCGATGCTTGAGTCCACCAAGATGGCAGCCGGGACACCAAAGTACGAGCCGACCAGAGACAGAGAGAACACTGCAGGAGCGCTCATCGCAAGACGCCGTAGACGATCAATACTAGTGAAAGCTACGACGTTGACTACCAGCGATATACGAAGGAGGGCTTAGCCTGAGAAAACTGACATAAGAGCTTTAGGGCCGGTCAGATCTTTGACCGATCTTGCAAAAATGGCGGAGAAAGTGCGAACACACTTGGTCGCAAGACCCGCTCCCCAAGGTAGCGGGAATTGATTGCAGGCTGTAGAAGGGCCAGAAAAATTGTGAAAAATGCGGGAAATCCATAATATATTCAGAGCTCTATAAGATAGGGCCAGTCCATACACGACTACCTTGGTCACACCGTGACAATCACGTGCTTTGCCTATATATGGCAGGTCAGTGTAAGGAAATCGAGGAGATCATCGATAGAAATCACCACTGTCGAGCTTATTATAATTTCCATGGGTTGAGATCCTCAAATGTTTTTATAGGAACTGTTTGTATGTACTTTATCTTTGATTCTTATAAAAAACATCTGTGGTTTTCTACCTGTGCCCAAAGTTATAAGACCGACTTCGTGCTTTCCCCGCCAAGTGTGACAAAAATAGTCACGTGATAGTAGTCGTACATGAGCTGGCCCTATCTTAGCAAATCAAGGAATATACAAGATGATCCTGAGAGGTCTGGTGAAATTCAAATAATACTTCAAGAAAGATGTTTCTGTCAGCTCTATGATATACAGTGTAAAATAGGGAGTATCTTATGCCCAGCTCAGGACTTGTAACCAGCCATGCACAGCATTGGCCCACTCCCCCCAAGTTTTACATCTGCTCCCCTGATCTCCGAGGCGCAGTCAAGCTTCAGTTCAATGCAGAGTCCTTCGGAGCTCGATATGTATACATACACATGTGTCTCCTTTGCTGCACGTCACGAGCTCTTTTCTCGCAGAATTACCCGTTTCTTTAGCCATCTTACCATCTCGGCGCAAAGCTTTATTCTGCTATCTACATTTACACTACATGCTCCCTTCAACATTGTCTTTTTCCTTCTTATATTTCTTGGCTTTTTTTCCCAACCTCAGCTCTCCTCGTTAAGTTTTCTTTGGCACTCTGGACTTCACAATTATTGTGATCTGTCCCTTGCACTCACGCCTTGATCTTTCTTTTTTTGTATACAATGTTTTTTTTGGCGCTCTGGACTTCTCGATTATCGCGATCAGTTCCTTGCACTCACGCCTTGATCTTTCTTTTTTTTTGTACGCGATGTCTCCTTCCCCTGTATAATGCTTGAAAAAGTCTGGACTTTGTTTCACCCGCTGTACTAAGTATACGCTCTACACTGCCTTAAATTCAGTCTGTGTCTCGGCCAGCTCACCGGCACTGTTTTGTCTGCCATGCCCCTGCTCTGCAGGGGTTTCTGCGACCTCAAAATGCATTTTTTTTACCCTACTGCATTTGGCCGATCGCAACCACCGCAGCCACACTATCTTACACTGCTGCGCTTATGGTTGTCTCAGCCTATAAGAACAGCAGCGTAACATCGACCTCGACCTGGTTGCATGGATCTTTTTTTTTCTATACATTGTCTCCTTCCCCTGTATAACGCTTGATAGCCGCGTGTCTCCGGCTCTGTTTCGTCTGCCGAGAATGCGTGTGACTTTGCCTGCTGGGCCCGCGCTCTTTCCCACATTGTCACCGTATGAGTCTCATCCATTTTTCCCTATACTTATTCCCGCCGGTGTTGTGTCTCTCAGACATCGATTAACCACTCTCCAACAGGCCTCGACATTGCATTTTGCTCTTTCCTCCATGATTGGCAGACTCAGGCTCAGGCAAGGATGATCTCTCTGAAGTCACTCTGGGTCCAGTTTCCCAGACACGAATAAGCTCAACTTTCACAGAATATCTGTACTAGCCTCGTGCACGCCTCGTGCATCAGTCTATATCGCTCCAGTTAACTCGCTTGGTACCCTCTCCTAAGCATCGAATCTACTCACCATGTCCACCCCCTCCGGAGCCGGTCCTTCTGAGCCGCACGACGTCCCTCCTCTAACGGCGGAAGAAATCGCGAAAGCGCTCTCCGTCTTGCAGCGCCTCGGGCCCGCGCTGGGGTCCGAAAAGACTAGCTCGGCTCCCCACTGGTGCTCGTCGAGAACCGCACGCTGCGGGGCGTGAAAGAGATGGTCTTCACTCGCGAGAAACTGAGGTCGCTCGGTGCGTGCTCATCCACACCCGCCACACCGCGCTTCACTCCAGAAATGCGTGTCTCTGCTCGTGACGGAGATGAAGCTGCATGTACACGCTTGGCGCGACCTTCGCGCACGGGGGTATCCCCGCGCAAGCCGCGGTGTTGCCCCGAAGCGAAGACTGGGAAGAGGTCTTCGAGAGCGTAGAGAAGCTCATCATAACAATGGGCGGCAATTTGACGGGGCCAACGATGCGGGAGCTCCGGGGCAAACGAGGAACTCGATAGGGAGTGTAGAGTCACGCAAGCGGAGGATACCATTGCCGTTGCTATCAGTATTAACAACGATATTAACCAGGGACGTACCTGCTCGGCTGTGAGGTTGTTCGTAACGTGTCCTGTACTCATGCTTCGGTCACAGATGTCCAGGAAATATTTTTCAGCAATATAAGTATAACACGCGCCTACCCGTCGATGGATGGGAAGGTACGTATTATCCTGGGGGAGTAAACCTCGTCCATCCGCTGGATATCGGTACACGGAGTCTACGCTCGAGCGGTTCATCAGCAGGTACATCTTCAGAGAGCGGAACGCAGTCGTCCACTTTGACATGCAATGTCCCCGATGTCGAGCTTGTCGACCGCTGGTCGAGTAGCTCGTCAGCGTCGAGAAAGCCGGATGTTGTTTATAGCGTATATACTTGGGGCACGACTTCCTCGATCCGGAGACTGGCCTGGAATCGTCTTTCCATCTCCACTGGTCCCGAATAGGACAGCCGCTGATTGTCGTAGACGGGCTTATAGCACGAAGGTACGAGCTCTCCCGCTCCCTCCTCTCAAACGCAGCCATAGCCACTATCCCTACAGCAAAAGAAATCGGCGACGCGATTTCGGTTCTCCAGCGCCTGGGCTTGGTTGCGCCGCCACAGCCAGGCGTTGTGGTTGCCGAAGTGACCGAGGTCGGAAAGGCGGGGAAGAGCGTCGCTTTTGGGAGGGAGCAGCTCAAGCGGGAAGGGTACAAGGTCCGTGAGATCTGTATGTTTGACATGGGCGTAAAGTCCTATGTACTTGTGATAGGTCACGCTCTCCATACTCATACGCGAGTTCGACATCGAGACGTCCTTTGACAATTCTCAGTATCGACTCGCGGGAATATTCATCGGCAGACCATCTGGGGACAAGCAGAAATATATTCGGATCAGCATCATCGATTGGAGCGGACTCGGATGGGAAGAGATGATTGATATGTCGGAAATTTCGAAAAAACCTTATCGGAAGTTGTAAGAACTTATCAGGTCCAATAAGGCCATCAGGCCGTTAATACCCATATTAGGTTCGAAAACATGGAATAACGCGCTACCAGCCTGACGGAGCCTGATCAGCCTGACGCTACCTGATCAGGTCTTATGAGACCTTATAGGGTTTCCCACGAATAATAATAAAAATCTCACTTCACTTCCGCCTTCATTGTTCCCCAACTCAGCTGATTTTGTAGTCTCTCTCCTTACATGCATTCTATGGCCCAATTATCATCTTAGGTAACGTGAGTGCACTAGTCAGGTTCGAACACAGGGCTGCCAAGTCGACAGAGAATTAGGTCGCACAAGTTAACTACTATACTAAATGTGCAATACCAGATGTGAAACAAATCGTGCTATATACCGTCATCTGGTTCCTTCCGTGCGTATGGGGCATATGCAACACCACTTCATTATTATAATCCCGCAGTACGAGGGCATCGTAGTAATGCACTGAATTCACAGTTGCATAGTACTTACTTACTTTAGGCGCAAGGTACTAACAACATGTATATGAGACCGGAAACACCGTCACATCTTATCGGGCCTGATAAGTCCTGACCAGGATAGAAACCAAACCCTATCAGGCATTATAAGACCATCAGGCTTCATCAGACCTGATATGGGTTTTTGGATTTTTCCGACATAACGTAGAGAGGCTGACGGTGGTAGGCAAAGACTAGCGCTGATCGCTGGAGGGTGGATACGCCACAATGGATAGCAATATTGACGACTTGCTATGGACCTTTTGATGCCGTCGAAACTGGGGAAAACCGCCCGTCTTGAATGCAAGTACTGCATGTGTGTACCGTCGAGCGGCTGTCGGCGGCGATGTGCAGACATTGGCTGTATTCATTAGTTGGGAAATGTCGCACCACCAAATAAAGAAGGTGGCTCGCCTTTTACGGAAGATCATAGCTACGGTAAATCCTGCTAGCGTTCACGCACCAACTCTGAACAAGCTCCGCGCTCGTACTCACCAGAATGGGTCCTCGTCCTGAGTCAAGTGGCTGGATATACGACTGCACCCCTGTACCGGCCATGCCCATCCCGCGCCGTCTCCCGCGGACGTGACTCGCTGTCTCACCCGCATCCCGTCGGCCTGCACATTTCCCAACCTTGTGAGAACACTCGCGTCCCTGCCGTAACGCCAACGCCCTCCCGCCCCGGCACCTGACGAGCTAAATCCGCCCCCCCGGGCCGGCGCGCCCATTTATGAGCACGCACTCGCGCTCGAGCGGTCCCTCCCACAGGCAATCCACAATGCTCGCACTGCTCCTGCTCACACTAGCCAGCACCGCGCTCGCGCTCTCCGGCGGCGTCACGACCTCCACCGACAACCTCGGCCGCACCCTCTGCACCGTCAGGGCCATCGGCGGCGGCCAGGACGACGGGCCGAACATCAACGCCGCGTTCCAGCAGTGCGCGTGCAAGGGCCGCGTCGTGCTCGACGGGTACTACGTCGTCGACACGCTGCTGTACACCGCAGGCCTGGAGGACGTCGAGATCGAGCTCAGCGGGACGGGTGAGTGCATTCGGTTAGATGTAAGAGTGCGAGGGCTCACGTGACCGCGTGCAGTGCAGTATACGCCGGACATTGCAAAGTGGTCCCCGCAGAGCTTGTACCTGACCTACCAGAACGCGTAAGTCCCATGCTGCTTTATGGAGTGGTCGCTCCGTGGTAATGATGCCAAACCGCGCAGCACGACGTTCTGGTTCCTCTCGGGCAACAACATCCACCTGTACGGCGGCGGCACGCTCGACAGCAACGGCCAAGTCTGGTGGGACGCCTTCGCCACGAACCACGTATGCCGCCGCTCTCTCTCTGCCTATACCGTTTGTGCTCACTTGGCTGGAAATGTAGAATGCAGGCACAGCAGGCGGGTCCTCGCGCAACTTCGCGCGGCCCGTCCCGCTCACCGTCGGGAACGCGACGAATGTGCTCATCGAGGACCTCACCGAGATCGGGTCGCCCTTCTGGGTACGTACTTCCCCCACTTGCCCCAAGTAGCCGCTTTATGCTCGCTCACATATGCCCGGTATTAGAATAACGTACGTGCCATCTCCCCTCTCTACATGGTGGAATGTGATATGGATATCCCTTTAGTTCGTCTACCAAAGCTCCTATGTGACCTACCGCGGGATCAAGTCAGCCGTCCCTCCCTCCCTCCCCCTCTCCGTCTCCCCACTAACCCGTCCCTCCCGTCTCTTCCCGCTAACTCCCAGCATCTCCTCCGTCTCCTACTCCGCCAACCCCACCGCGAACTCGGACGGCTGGGATATTTATCGCTCATCCTACGTCACGTGCGTCTTGCTCTTGCGACTGAGTGATCGAGTGGATGATGCATTGAGTGCAGGATAACGAACTCGACGATCAACAACGACGACGACTGCGTTTGTACGTCCCGCCCCCTCCCCTCTTTCTTATCAGTAGCTAGATCGCAACTCTGATTCGGCGGCACGTAGCCTTCAAGCCGAACTCGACGAACATCCTCGTGAGCGACCTCTACTGCAACGGCTCGCACGGCATCTCGGTGGGGTCGCTGGGCCAGGTGCGCGTCCTCTCGGCCCTCTCCGTTTCCGCGCCCCTCATTTCCTTTCCCTCTGCCCGTTCACCTTCCCCCCCCTCTTCCTTACCTCTTACCTCTTACCTCCCTCCGTCCCTCCCGCCGTCTACTTGTCTCTTCTTCCATACATCCCCTGACGCCCCACCCGCCCCAGTACGCCGGCGAGACGGACATCGTCGCGAACGTCAGCGCGCGCAACATCGTGATGCGCAACGCGCAGAACGGCGCGCGGATCAAGGTGTTCGGGGGGTCGCCGTACGCCAGTGCGTCTCCGTTCCTCGTATCCCTAGCCATCCCCGTATCCCGGCGGACCGGATTTCCTCTCCGCTTTGATGAATGCTGATTGCGTGCGGGTGCGCAGACAGCACCGCGGGTGGCGGGACGGGGTACGTCAAGAACATCACGTTCGCCAATTTCCAAGGTCCGTTCACGGTCCCTTCCTCCCTCCTCGAATTTCCTGAACTTGAACTCAAACATTCGCAGTGGAGAACGTGGACTACCCGATCTACATCAACCAGGTGGGTCCTCACGTCCCGTCCCGTCGCGGTGGGATGGAAATGCTGACCGGGGGTGAACGTCAACGCGGAACGGGGGTGTAGTGCTACTCGACGGACGCGGCGACGTGCGCGGAGTACCCGAGTACGCTGAGTATCTCGGACGTGCACTGTACGTCCCCTTCTTACCTCCCATCCAACTCTTTCCCCTCCGCCCCTCGCCCTCGCCCTCTCCCCATCCCTCCCCACCCCCGTCCCCTCCCCTCCTGTCACCCTCTAACCCCTTCAAACCCCCCTGCACCGTAGACATCAACATCACCGGCACCTCCTCGGGCCGCGAAGGCGCCGTGGTCGCCGACCTCGAGTGCTCCGCCACCTGCGCGGACATCACCGCGGCCGGCACGTCGCTGGCGAGCCCGAACGGGACGGCGGTGTATACGTGCACGAACATCGCGAGTGTCGCGCAGGTGCGTGGGTTCTCGCGGGTGCGCTGGCGGGTTGTGCGGGATGGCTGATTGCGTGGTGCGTGGTGGGGGTAGCTGGATTTCGAGTGCACGGCCCCGGGGAGTTCTACTGCGGCGTGAGACTGGGAGGGAGGAAGGGAGGAGGGAGAAGAGGGAGAGGAGGGAGGAGACGGGCACTGGTGAGTTGTATGCATTCGCTCCACGAAGCCGGTGTTTATCGTACGGTTGTTTGTGCTACACGGACTGATGGACGAGTACAGCGTGAATGCGAGTATGTGTATGCGCGTCGGAGACGGCTTGGAACTATGTACGCGGCCCCGCTCGCGTGCGGGAAAGCTCCAGATGTCAGCGCTACGCCGGATTGTTGCGATATTGTTACAGTATGCTCCATTCGCAGCCTGTGTCCTTTACGATATCAACTGGTGGGGTAATTTCGCCGACTATACGCTATTTCGATGTGAAGCGACCGTCGCCCCTGCACGTCATGGCACGCTGAGCGGCGAGAAGTTTGGACGGCGCGCGTAATAGAGCGAGATATAAAGTATACAGCAATATGGTAACAAGATACAATACCAAGATTCCAGGAACGGAGGCCCAACGTTAACACAGGTACGCCGCGGGCACCACGCCCTCCGCCCCCGTCGCCGGGTCCAGCGCGTACCACCAGGACCTGCACCGGCCCCGCGGTCAGTCTTGATCCGCGCCCAGTACAGTATTGGACGAGCGGACTCACCCGTCGCGGTCGTCGAGGACGTGCACGAGCTGGTCCGCGCGCAGACGGAGCTCGTCGGGGCCGCTCCCGTCGAAGGAGTAGCGCGCGCGCGCGGGGCGGTATGGCCATTGTTCTTGGTGGCCGCGTACTGTACATTCGGAGTTGGTGCTCGAGTTGGATGAGGAGGGTTGGAGTCGGCTGGGGATGGGTGTGCTGCTCTGGGGGCCGTTTGAGTGGGACGCGGGCTGGTTGTTCAGCCAGGCGTCGACCATGCTAGCAGGCGCGAGTGAGAGTGCTCGCAAATAAAAAAGTTCCAGGACATTGCGCACCTCATTCGCCTCTGCATAGTGGACAGGTCGTTGGACCTGGCCTCGCGGCGAGACGAAGCATCCCGGACCTTCCGTCTCAGAATGCCTGCGAGCAACTTCGCCCTCGCCAAAGCCATCCATTTGTCCACCGTACGCCTGGGCTTGTTCGAGTTACTAGCATGCGAGAGAGGTTGGTTTGGCGGCGCAGAGGGTTCCATGGCAGTAGGAGGGCCGCGAGTCACTCTCGCTCGATCGGTGTGGATGTTCAACCCGACCAGGTTTGGCAGCGGGGAAGCCTTATGAGGGTGGGGTGTCGCGTGCGCGCCACGAGCCTCAGCCTATCGTGGGAACGTTGCAAACCTCTCGGCAAGTGCCCATCCAGTCATCGAGCTGTACTCTTCTCTCGAAGCCTTTCGCCCTCACCATCTAGTGTCTAGTCAAACTCTGGGGGCATTGGCTAGATGGGTTACACCCTACCCGGTAAGGCTGGGAGTCGCGGATACTGTACATATCAATAAGTATCCTCTCCTTGACTATCTACGTAACGTCGTCTTCTGTCCATCGGTCTTTTCCAGACTCCAGCTCAGAGATAAGATACAAGGGCGTTGCAGACGTTGCCACTCGAGATATCATTATTCATTAATGAGCAGTTCTTGCTCGGTTATTCCACAATTGGTGGTCCATAAGTGGCACGAGATCCACCCACACCTGGGGTATTATGTGTCTCGACTCACAACTCGCGGTGTGCTCTGCCTATACTGTCAAACTAGGACCAGCAAAGTTGAGCTAATTGCCACGCTAGCTACGCTCTCTGCCACTACGGGGGTGCAATTCATGCGCACCGAACCTGCACTAGATCCGCCCGAGTCTGCTTAACGAGTAAATCGTTTGTCGCTTGTGCTCTGGCCGCGTCGGGACCTGTCGACTTCCTTGCGTTGGAAGCCAGAATTGTTCAGGTCGTAGGCCCGTGTTGAGGGCCACTTGGTTAATGCTCGATTGCTCCGTTCAGCCTGAGGACACGTTGAAGGCGGAGACATGTTCGGTGAAGGAATACGGATCCTTTATTTTCACCAGCGTAAAGGGACGTCAGAATAGACGACATGCGTTCCAAGTCCCTCATAACCAACGGTCTCGCTCAGCATCGCTCCTGGAATACTGCGCTCTGCTGATATACAACAGGCACCATCGTCGAACCCGCACTCTACGACGGGATACCACTTCCCACGATCTATGTATCCGACTGCTCGCGCCCACAGGACTCCGCCTGTCCCTCTTACTATCATTGGGGGGGTTCTGTAAAAGTCAGATTTTTTACAGAACTCCGAAATCTCGAGAAGTATGCTACAGGGAGCTTAGCGGGTTGGTACGTATATGCATTGTATACCATAATGATGGTCTGTGAAGTCAGAATTGCCTCAAGTTTGCCCCTTGTCGTATGGGAGGTTGAACACCGTCCAAAATGCCCACTGTAACAGGTCTGATGGCCGCTTGATGGGTAGATCTGCCAGCCTACACGGCCCCGGCATATATCGGCTTGCCTAGAGGAGGTGTTTCTTGTATGTGTAAACCTCCTGCGCCCACCTGATAATAGCTGCAGGCTTGTGAAGTGCTCGTATGGTAGATTTTACAGAACTCCAAGGGCCCAAAGGCGTGACAGATTACCCGCGCGTGACGTTTTTACATTACTCCCTGCAAGTGCCGTCTGTCTGCGGCATCTCTCTGTATTACTCTGTACATAGTGAATTGAGATCATTCTTTTTGCCGATGGTACTTAGGAAGGTATACTATGATGCCTGAGTGAAATAACAGGGAATGATGAAGAAGGTAGCCCTTGGCCGGTCATATTGTCAAGTTTTTACAGAACCCCCCCAATGATAGTACGCCTGCCAGAGCGGGCGACGCTAACCAGCCCGAGTCTCACGCCCCCGCTCCGCGGAAGATGACCGTGTTCTCGATGTCGAGAGCACGCCTCTCTTTCTTCTTGGTGCGAGTGCGCCCCTCAGATTTTCGCCAGCTCCATTGACCACCACAGGCGCGCTGGTTGTATTTCAAGACAAATGGAATTATTGGTGCGTCACTGGTCGTGCACAGATGAATAGCGGGTGATACTAGTACGGTTCCTAGCTTGCATCTCTCTCACACCTTGAAGACCCCACTCAACTCCACGTACAGATGCCGCTTGTCTTAGGAGAAGCAGGTATGGCCCATGAAGGATTCCTGTTCATGCTAGCAATCATCGCGTTTCTTGGGTGGGAAGTGCGCTTGACCTCGAAGTCGGCAATGTCCGTGCTGGACAAGAATGATGTGTAGGATACTGTCGGCGGAAGTTCTGTCAGAACGATACAGGTAAGTCCTTAAGATCCAGTTGAACAGAACCAGGAATATCGACTTGCAAGTGCTCCCGTTCCATGTTTACGCTCAAGAAGTCCGTGGTTAATCTTGTCATCCTATGTAAAGCACAAGTTAGACATAATTGTGTCTCCACAGATGTTATAATCATGTTGGAGCATTCTGTGATATTCAGCGTGTGAGTGTGCGCTATAAGCCCATGCACGTCCAAAGGCCTGAAGCCTTCTCCCGCCACATTGAATGCCGTGACAAGTACGGTCACATGACATCCACGTCTGTGACGAATCGCATCACAACGCCACTTCGCGGTTCACACGCTTCCTGCATTGTCCTTTGACCAAACAAGACCACAGCAATCTAGGTGAGAATCAACATCGATAGAACCACACGAGTCTGCCACACTAAACCATGACAAACAGCTCCTGTGGGTCCTCAAGCTCGAGCGATTTTTCAGACTCCGTACGTGTTTCTTCTCTTCCCCCAAACCACACCCCACATGGCTGACTCTCCTCCACCCACTCCTTCTGACGTTCCATTGCCTCCTTCACTGGACACTTCTGACTGGGACCGGTCGACAACTCGGGAAAACACGCCTGCCTCGGACGTGCCACCTGATCCACCTACCACGCCGAAAATGGGCAAAATAAATTATAAAATCGCCAATACTACTCCTTACCATGCACAGACAAGCGTTTCCGGTGTGTCTAAATATGAGTCGGGGAAGAGGAAGGGAGAATTCTATACCTCCCTCTACGGTGCTGAGGCTGGCCAGCATCAGCAGGGCGCCTTCAGCATGGATAGCTTCTTGGAATTATGTTTCTCTGGCGTGATTACGGAAGATGTATTCTCCACTTTCAAGGACGACCAAGTGGAAGAGCTGCAGCGGCGGCTAGCCGCTGTGAACCCGGGGCCCGTCCACAACAGGGAAAGACCGATGTATCCATTGATCGTATGTAATCGTCGCAATTTCCCCGTTCCAGAGTGTCGTGCTAATGATGAAACCTGTCGTTGGAAAGATTCCTGCCCTACAATATATCTTCACGATCTTTAAAGATCTCGCGGATCACGCCACCCTCCAGCCCTTGGTGGCCCACGACGTATCACGGGCATACCAGAAGGGCGACGATGACCTCCACTCTATTGCCCCCGACCTGGTTATAGACGTGGGCGATGAAAGGTCAGAGCCAGGGCAGTGGACACATGCACTGGGTCTTATTGAGGTGAAGGCGGACAAAGAGAAGGATCCAGCTTTCAATAACGTTATCCCGAAGCGCATGAACACTCAGCAAGTAGAAGCTTGGAGCCAGATCCAGGAATACGGTGCGGTCGCCTTTCAGGCTCGACCACGCTGCTACTTGCTTGGCATCGGCTTCTACGACGACATCGCCCGATTCTACCGATGGGATCACTCGGCAGTTATTTTCTCGACATCCTTCAATTACAAGGACGACTGCGCACCCCTCCTGCGATTTCTCTACGGTTTTGTGTTTTTTGGAAACAACAACAACATGGGTGTTGATGCCACAATCACTCGTCCCCTGCCCAACAATCAGGGGTTGTCCTTGGCCCTTCTAGAACGGATATATCGCAAGGCTCGAGAGGAGAAAGTCATCGCTCGTGCGCACAAGGTTGACCAAAATGCTCTATTATCTCAGAGCCTGACTATGGTAGTTCCCCCAAGCCTAGACCATGCGAAGCAGGAGAATTATGTTACTTTGAGTAGCCCGCTCTTCTCCTCACGATCTCTCTTCGGCCGCGGCACGAAGACCTGGTTGGCTGTGCCAGCGACATTGATAGACTCGGCCTGCCCATCCGGCGAAGAGCTTGAGCACGCAGTAGTAATCAAGGACTACTGGCGAGAGGTTGATCGGCTCACCGAGAAGGAGATTTACGACCGGATCCACGCGGGAGGCCATGTTGTCGGTGTAGCCCGCTGCCGAACGGGGTTTGACGTGGACTCAGTGGATGATACCACCACACAGCAGATACACAACACTTGCGTGTCGAGAGTCAATGCATTGCTTCCCGAGGCCAAATTTTGCGAGCATAAACATTATCGATGCATTCTGGAGTCGGTCGGTATCCCACTGACTCGATTTCGTTCAACTCGTCAACTCCTCGAGGCCGTGAGGGACGTCGTGAAAGGTGAGGTACTAACATTCCTGCATGTTCAGCTCTGTGCTCATCTATGATACTAGCTCTCCGTGACTTGGCGAAGAAGGGTATCCTACATCGCGATATAAGTGTCCACAATATCATGATTAGCGCTCTGCCGGAAAGGGAGCACGGCGCTGTAGGATTTCTTATTGATCCTGAGTATGCCCCCTAGATGACGACACGAGTACATCCAGTCTTCGCCGGATAACGGTAAGTTCCACTTCACCCCTACAACATCACGTCATTAAATATTGCACCAGGGAACCATTCAATTCATATCTCTGAAACTCCTGACGGCCAAGAAGTCGATTGTTCACGAAGATTGGCATGACCTCGAATCCGTTTTCTGGGTTCTCCTCTTCACTGTCGTGCGGCATGTTAGGACGAACCTGATAAAGGAGGATATTCACGATATTTTCGACGGCACCAAGGGCAATGGCAGGTCCGCATGGATTCTGGGGATGTCATGGGATACTGTGGAAGTAGAAAACCATCCTCCCCTTACCCGTTGCGTCCACGAGCTTGCTAGACTGGTTGCTAGCCACTATGGTCTCATTACGGCAAACCTTCTTACCCATGACGCCGTTTTGAAAGCTTTAGATGACGCACTCGTCGCTCAAGACTGGCCGAAGAAGGACCCCAAGGCACTGGAGTTCCAGCGGACGTTTGACGAGACCACGCAGATGAATCGGTTCACGGGAGTCCAGGTTGCATCCACGATGCGCTCCTCGCAGGCCAGCGGCCTGTCAGGGCCGAGCATACATCAGATGTCTCAGCAGAGTGGTTCCCGTAAACGCAAGGCTGACACTGAAAAGGAGTAAGATGCGGTTCAGCCTTCGTCGACCGGCAGTAAGCGGGTCAGGAGTGCGTCAGGAGTGTAAAGGTTGTGTCGAGCGGATTCGATGTCGGAGTCACATTCCTGAAGCGAGCGTCTAGATATTCGCGAGCTCCTTGGATGGCACTTTGATGGTGTACGACGGTCGACGGCCTATTTCTGGTAGTGAGCGTCTGGATATTCGCGAGCTACTTGGGTAGCTGTTCAAGGCTGAAGTGTTGTTCTCATATATACATTTTTTCTATCTACTGCATTGTCCTGTGCACCGCTGTATCCATCTCACTGCAACTACTTCTATAATACGTTCCGTAGACTTGCACTCGGATCAGGGAGGGCGACATCCCGTATGAGTTGCCCGATTACTATCAGCAACAAGGTAGCCCTCTCTCGGCCATGTTCTCTCTCTTTCCGTCTTCACGATGGTCCCCTGGAATTCCTCTCTATAAGCAACGGCAATATCTTAGTGCGCCGTATGGCTCAGGCTCCCCTTCATCATCGTGCGCATCCAGATCGCTCTGATACTTCAGGACGAGTAACCTGGAAAGCCCGCCAACAAAGTCATTTGAACATCGCTTGCTTGTTGTCGCTGTGACGGGGTACATTAGGTGTATACCAAGTCACTTAATGAGGTCTCTATATCTAACCTTGATTTTACAAAGATCAGGCAGATGCTGGCCAGCTTCAATCCATATCCAATCGCATATATCCCTATATCACTCGATATAAATAAAAGATTTGTGTTTCGCGGACGATTGGTTCGAGGGTCACACCCTGGAGAGATCATCGCCGCGAGATGTCAAGGAAATGAAGTGTGGTTGTCAGTATTCCGCATAATCGTATTTTGAGGTGACACACTGTAACTACAGAGCAGGAGTCAATCGGGTCCGCATTTCCTGTGCGGAGACCAGGTGAGTAAGTCACCGAATATGCAAACACGCTCTCACTAGAAGTCGTAGCGACATTTCACAGAAGGATACTCTTCTACTCTTCACGGCTTCTCCTACTTACACAATTATGACGCGCTGTTCAGCGCCGAGTTGGCCCGCAGTGCAAAACCCCATACACCATGCGGGGGCATACACAACGCTGCAAGCGTATGCGATGAGAAGTTCGGTACTTATCCTCCAGGCTCCACTTCTCAACCAGTCGCCTGGAGATACAAGCCACGATGAGAGGCCTCTTCTTACGGCTCGGAATTCGATACAGAACGAATCGCGAGAGCATAGCGGGCCCTCTGATCCCTCGTACACGTACCCTTATTTTCATCGATAAGACGAGGCGGATGAAGAAACCTTTGACCGGATCATGGGGGAGAGTGATACGTACGTGTGAGCGATCTCGATTATCTGTCACGACCTCCCATCTCCCTTTCGCCAGACGTCCCTATACCGCGGATGTCAAGAAAACCAGAGATCAATGTCCGCAAAAATGGTAGTAGAAAATAGATGTCACCCAGAGAGGTCAATATCGAGTTACCAGCTCATTCTCGCAGGCAGAAAACGGGGACTCAACAACAGTTGGAGCTAAGGAGCAACTTCACGGATAGAGTTCAATTCGCCCAGGGGAGGAGCCAGGAATTAGCGATGGGAAGCTCGTCTTTTAGCCTGTCCCTCCTGTTCCAGCTCCCAGCAGCACCCAGCTCGAGACCTGACCTAGAGCAGACGGTCAGGGAGATGCGTCACTGACTTATCCGCGATCCAGCCCCATCCCATCTCATCTCCGCACCTTCGTTTCTTGCGGAATCCACCTTGACTAGACTCCTCTCACTGAGAGTTCCCAGCAAGTGCGGGGTACAGCCCTATGAAAGGAGTGATGTCGGGATACCGATCGGGAGTGCTTCCCTTCAGCTTTTCCTCGGGCTGCATGCCTCAGAAGTCGCTTTCGCTATCGGATCGTAATATGCTTCCCAATACCAGTGGAGTCTTATATTTCTCAAGAATGCTGGCTGGGACGCTTGCCATCTAGGAGATTTCCACGAATGCCAGACGAACCTGCTCAGTCCGAACGAGAGCGGAGAATCCCGGCGCACCGGGCGCTCCTAACCTCACGCCGCGCGCCCAAGTTCTTGTCCCGCCAGTCTCGAGGGTACTCATTGCTTTGCATGCATCAGTTTTGCTGTCGCCGATGGAGCTAGTCTTGTAGAAGGGACGAGGATCAATGATTGGACTGTGGCAGGGACTTCTTGATTCCGATCACGACACTTCGTCAGGTCAGCGAGCCGCCTTTCCCCAGCATTCTTCAAGCGCCCCCTCTTCAGATTGATGTGATCGTCCTGGAACTACTCTACTGGCACAGATTCATCTTCGTTCGCCTTTTAAAGCTCTGTGGCACGCCGAAAGTTCTCACCCTGGGCCGGTAATATTGAGACGGTCGGAGATGGATGGCCGTTCTTGCGTTCTATTTCTATGCAATGGGTACGGCCGGAGGGTCCCTCGGTGGAGGTTAGCGCATGATCAGCGCTCACTTCGTACGAGGCTTGCAAGCGCTAACTAATGACGGTGCAGCGAGACCAAGCGGAAGCGGGGAGAGGATGAAGAGGTGGACCCGGATAACGAGTATGGGCTGTTTGCGTCGGGGCGTACGAGGCGGACGACGAGGAGGCGGATATGATTTACGACTCGGTGGACCGGAACATGGACACGCGGCGGCGGGCTCGGAGGTACGTCCCATCCCATTCACCTTCCTCACTCGCATCTCACTGCTATATAACCCGGCTGACGAATAAGATTGCCCACCACCGGGATGCTCTCCCCCTCCTCATCAGTCACGGCCGACAGCCCGCGCTTGAGGTCGGTGAGCTGCTGCTGCTGCTTCGGGCGCTCCGCGCGGGCTTTCGCGAGTTCTTCCTGTTCGCGGGCTTCTCTGAGCGCAGGACCGATGTCCGAGCGAGTCGTGAAGCGCGACGCACTGCAAGCACCCGTCAGCCCGCCCCGACCCGCATGGATGCTCGTACTCACCCTCGCCCAAGACCGGCAACATACGACGCCGGCGCAGGCATAGGCAAAACGCCAGTTTGTTCGTTTTGTTATTTGCCGCCATGGTCGTCAGAATCCTCGGCTAGGGCAATAGCTAAGTATTAGAGGTGGCAGGGATGTTAAGGAACGACCGAAGGAGGCGTGCAGGTCGCAGTCGATGGCAAAGTAAGTACTTTGGGTCAAGCTTGACCCAAACAGGGACGCGCGAGTGTGGCTGTGCATGCGACACCTCGCAAATTTGATCAGCGTACACAAAACGCAGCGGAAATCAGCAGAGGTTATTTCCAAGGCACTGGTGCATTCGCAGCTACAAGTGCGTAGTTGAAGCGATACCATTCCTACCCCACAAAATCCAGATAAAAATACATCAATCTAGCCATCCTACCCCACCCTATCTGCCCGTAGATAATGCACCCAACCAACCAAGCCCTCCCACTCACACCACCGGCACCTCCGGCAGCCGATACCCCCCCTCCCGAGTCCCTCTCCGCATCTCCGTACACCTCATACGCGTGCTTCTCCAAATCATGCCCCAGCCACTCCGGGGACGGCATCTCGACCTCCGCGCCCTTCGCCTCCGGCTTGGCTTTATGCCATATGTCGCGCACCTGCTCGCTGAAGCGCTGTGCGCACGCGCGGGTACCTGGAATACAACACAAGGCATGAGTGAGTTGAAGGAGAAGGAAGGAGGACGGACCGGATCTTCTCCCATGCTTGGATGGCGAGGCGGACGTTGTCCTTGCCCGAGAGCTGCAGCGCTACCGCGAGCGTGACCCCGTCCTCGACTGCCTGTGACGCGCCCTGCGCGCTCATCCTACAGACAAGCCCCCTCATCGGCCACCCTAGCCACAACCGCACCTCAACATGGTTACGGCAAGAACGGGTGCGCCGCGTCCCCGATTAGCAGGATCCGCCCGCCGCGGCTGATCCACGTCGGCAGCGGGTCGCGGTACACGATCTTCCAGTCGACACAGCTCGGCGCCTTCGACTGGATCTCCGCGCAGCGCGGGTCGTAGCCCTCGACGACCTTCAGCACGTCCTCCATCATGCCCGGGAAGGACCAGGATTCCTCAGTGTCCGCTTCGTCTCTGCGGTGATGTGAGTAAGGAGTGTGTCCGGGGGACGGTGGATGGAGGAGGGAAAGTACTTGTGTGTGATCACCCAGGACATGAAGCGCCCGCCGCGCGCGGTGGAGGTGAGCATGTGCACGTCGGGACCTGCGAGTGCGGGCAAGGGTTGATAAAATGTGAGTAGATGGTAAGACGGAGGACTCACCGATCCACCCGTAGAACGCGTCCCCGTTCTTGCACATGAAGTCGGTGAGAGGGTCCCTGTCGACGCCCTGCTCGTACGCGTCGAACCACGCCCTGTACACAGCGTAGCCCAACGACTTCGGCTTATCATCGTACCCCTAGAGCATATCACCTTTTTCAGACTGGGGTCTCGGCATGCGAATTGGAAGATAGCTCACCAAAACCAGCGTCCGCGCCTTACTCCTCTCACCATCCGCGCCGACCACCACATCCGCCTCGATCCGCTCCCCGTTCGAGCCCACCCACGCGCGGCCCTCGTCCTCGTCGTACTTCGTCACGTCCTGCCCCAAGCGAATTTCGACGCCGAGCGACTTGGTGTAGTTGAACAGCACCTCGTGCAGCACGTCGCGGTGCCCGCTGTAGTTGTGCGCGCCGTAGCGCATCTCGCTGAAGTGCTGGACCGTGAGGATCTCGCCCTTGGAGTTGTGGATCGTGAGCTCGGAGAGGTGGTTGCAGATGGGCCAGATCCTGGGCCGTGCGTAGGCATCGGGCAAAGGAGCAAGTATAGCCACAGCACTCACTGGTCGTGTAAACCCTAATGCTCGAAGATGCGCCCGACATTGGAACCAAAGCTGATGATATCACCTAAAGTAGAGAATGTGTTCGTTCAGCTACCTATGCAGAGCCCCGCTAGACTCACCGAGCGACTTGAGCGCCTTGAACTTCTCCAGCACGAGCACCTCGTGTCCCTTCCGCACACACTCAATCGCGCACGCCAGCCCCGCAAACCCCGCGCTGACGATCACCACCTTGATCCCGGTCGAGCTCCCTGCGTGTAGTTCGGGTGGACCATGGCGAGCACTAACCTGCCCTTCAACCCATATCGGATGGGACTTTATAGCAGCAAACGGGTGATGTGTACAGCCCTAGCATGAGAAGAAGGGACAAGAAAAGCTGAGGAGTGCGAGCGTTGCTGGGTGGGGGTCATGGGAGTGCACAGGCTGGAGACGCAATTGGCTAAGGGCGCACCACATGAGCATGTCTGCTGCCGTACCTCGGATTATTTGTCATCTATCGCACTTATCAGCGACAATGCCCTTTCGAATTCGTGCTGTTGTATCGTCCAGGGCAGAAGAAATACAAGTCTAATATCGCTATAATGCCCCATTTTCGTGGAGTCGATAGACGATCGACGAGCTAACTCGGACGGGCCGATGTGACCGCACCGGATATCAACGCATCTTTTGATTGCTCCTTTGAATTACCGGACTCTTCACAATATTCAGCCTCCCAAGACGCGTCCACGCTTTCTTTCTTTCACCTCGCACCATGGCGCCTCAGAAGCCCCTCAGGAGCGTCGCAGACATCGCAGCGCTGATCGACCATAGGTACACCGAACACTCAATGCCAAACAGCAATCGAGTACTGACAAATACTTAGTCTCCTGCATCCAACCTTGACGGATGCGGAGATCCAGCGCGGACTCGAACTTGCCAGGGATTACAAGGTCGCCACGGCCTTCATCAAGGTACGCTATGGGAGTCTTCCACAAAACCGGTGCTCACTTCGACTACGCATCACCAGCCTTACAGCATCCCCCAAGCCATCAACATCCTCAGCGGCTCTGGGTGAGTGGCACCCCAACCCCCTTCATCCAATCCCGCGTACTAAAATGATGCCGCCACACCCTCCCAGTGACCTGCCTCGAAGACAACAACGCAGGACCTTGGCCATGGAAAAGACCCAGGCGTATCCGTAGGCTCGCGCACCTCTTCGCGCTGCATGAGGATACCTCCAATGCGTCGCCTACCTCCTTCAGGGTGCCTCAACCCCAGCATTATCACCTGAGAGGAGCAGGAATCGCACGCACCGTCATTGATATTCCCGGCCAGTTCAACTCCAGTGCACCTTTCCTATCAAACGCGGAGACGGCAGTTAAGCAAAGGGTAAGTTCAGGGTGACAAGCTTACAGGGTACTTACTAGGTAGCCCGAGTTGGTGCCCGCTTTACCTCACGTAAGATTGTGTGTGGCTTCCCCCGATCCTCGTGGCTTCAGAAGTCACCGAGCATGCAATGTCAGGCTATGACAAAAGATCAATAGGGAGTGACCGTACGTGTCCTTCAGGAATACTGTCCCGCCGCTTCATCTTCAGGAGTGTGTCCTCAGGACGGAATTGCTATGGATCATCGTGATGGACGACTGGGTCGTCACGGTTACAGCAACAATGTGCCCACAAGACTGAGAGAGAAGTCAGCTGCGCTGGTTGACAGAGCTCCTTGCCATAGGCTTCATCTACGAGGACTATAGTTAGATAAGACTGGGAAAGATATGAAATGCACGACCTGATCCGTTCGGACGTCCTTCGGGCATCATGCACCGAGGCGGTCGGGGCTTGTGGGGACATGATCCCCGGTCTCAAGCACCGGACGCAGGGCACTCGCACTAGATGATTTGGCCTGCCCAGATACTTCACCTGCCACCAGAAAGCCAGTCGCGAGGCATAGTTCCGCGACGTATTTCCTATAACGTCTGTCAAGACACGTAGCGGGAGGATAATCCTAATCCAGCAACTTGCCAGAAGTAGCACTCACTGACTGGAAGTATCTATCCGTGGCATCGGGTATTCCAGCTACGCCGTCGGAAGACGAATGTGATATTCTGAACATGCACATAGACGGGCATCGTCTTCTTCTACTAAATATTCTTTCCCCTGATGAAGCCAGATTATGACATACGCACCTTTAATTCCTTTGCATTGCCACAGCTCTTGGCCTCTTCCCTTCAACTCAGCGCAGTAGGGATAGAAGAATACAATGGAACGTGCTTAAGAAGTTGCCTTTATCTCAGCTCTCAGTGTGACGGTGAGTAGTAATAGACCGATTGGTGGCCATCTGTCCCAACGAACCCCAGTCCGTCCGTATTATGTGACCACAAACTCAGTCAAAACTGAAGGGTATTGGAACAGGTAGATGAGTAAAGAGACATCTGGATCAGAGCAACGAAGGGAGTGTGCGAGGTACGATCATCATGACGAGCTTGATTTGAGGGAGGGGATATAGAGATGAACATGACACCTGTCAACATATCTAGTATACTTGTGTGCTCCCGTGCGTTTTCAATTGGATTAGCCAAGTGGGAATATTAATGCCTTACCTTGATGCGAGACGAGACGAGGAGAGAGAGGGATAGACATCAGAGCAAGCCCATCATTTCAGCGAGACAGCATAGTGGCAGACGATGTGCAGTCGAGGAGATGTGGAGAACAGGACTGGAAATTATAAAGATGCATTCGACATGAGCAGGTGGGGGGATGGTAGCTTTCCAAGGAAACAGCAAGGCAGTCTGTCATACAGGAAAATGCGAGCCCAGAGATCGAAGGATATGCTTGAAGCAGAGAGTATGCAAGGAAGACAATGCAAAACAAAGACGCATGAGACTGGCTCATCACCGGCCCATCAAAAACTCCATGTCCTGACTATCTAGCAAGTTATAGCGACAGTGAGGAACCGCAATGCAGGGCTTACGAGCGTGACAGGCATAGCGACGACGTTCCCAAAGGTCATGGTAAGGCAAGCTTGAGACCAATTCATTGCGGTATGCAGCGCGGTCCCAGTAACAATCGTGTGCTGCGGTAAAAGGCCAGACATGTACAGACAGTAGATCGTAGGGCTGCTCCAGTCGAAACAGTGGTGTGCATCAAGAACCATCAAGGCGAACCGCACATCGCGATGCTGCCTCCAGAGAGTTCATAGATAAGGGCTATCGTTGGATGAGTGCTGCGAGGTTCAGTTGGTCGTGCTTGCATGACTGATGCAGCAATGCCTGCTCCAGCCGCTTGGGCAGTGGGATCGATCAGGTTCGACATGGTTCTGGTTCAAGGGACGGGATTCCACTAGGGAGTCCAACAAGGATGATCAGGAGTAGAGGAGGGGTTGCCTAGGCTTTGAAGAAGTCGGCAAGTGTCATAGAAGAGTTCAACCTAATGTTAGGAACTCAAGATGTCCTAACTGGTCGTCTTGAGTTAACTGGGCCACGTGCCAACAGTTATGTCGTCACTACCTCAGTAAGCATACTGAAAGGTAGGTCTAGCCGGGCCAATGCCAACAGTCAAGTCAAGAGTCCAGGTAATTGCTGTATTCAACAGGAGGTTGAACTAAGGAATACATGGGTTTTCCTACAGTATATATAGTAACTGGTATAGGGATTAATACCCAAAGAAGAGAACAATAAGAAAGGACGCGTAAGCTATCCTGTGAGAACGTAACTCGGAGATATGAGAAATACAAGGGCACTCATTGGTGGAAGGTGAGTCAGGAGAGATAAGGTGTGAAAAGAGATAGCGTCCATGGGAGGTTCTACTCAGAGAAAGGTATGGTCCAATAGCAATGCTTGGAATGGAAATAGAATGAGATAAGCATGGGAAAATCATAACAACAGGGAATGCAAAGTATTGCAACCACTCCTCTCATTGTGAATAGCTCATGTTACGATTTTCCCATGCTTATCTCATTCTATAACTTCATCACCCCGAGGTACACTCCTCCCTCTAAAGACCCCAATGCCATGGACACCGATCGCCTGTCAATCAGTGAAAGGGAGAAATACATGAAGGAAGGGCGATGCTTCACCTGTGGTCAGACTGGCCACAGGGCTGCCAATCACAAGCAGGACAAAGGCAAGCAACCAGAGAGACGACCTGTCCGAGCTACAGAGGTCAAAGAAGATGCAGACAAAGGAACCTCCAGTGTTGCCAAGATCAAAGCAATGATGGCAGAACTTGAAGAGAACGACAAGGTCAAGCTTCTCGAGGAAATAGCGGAGAAGGATTTTGCCTAAGACGACCTGCATCAGCATCAGGCTCGTCTCGTTTCTACCTTTCTACTGTAACCACAGCAAAGACTGTTGACAAGTCAATGAAGATCAATATTTTGCTATCACGTGGAAAGGGAAGCGCTGAAACGACTGGAGAAGCCCTCATTGATTCAGGGGCTGGAGGAATCTTTATCGACCAGAAGTTTGTGCTGACGAACAAGCTGAAGATGGTCCCTATACCTAGACCAATCAAGGTCTTCAATGTTGACAGCACCAAGAACAGGCAAGGTCTCATTACCAAGGCCGCATTCCTACAGATGAAAATTGGAGATCGAGTCCGCTCTGTCTGATTTTTGGTCACCAACCTGGGAAAAGAAGACATTATCTTGGGGCTACCTTGGTTACAGAAGAACAACCCAGAGATTAACTGGGTTACTGGACGGGACTCTGGAAAGAGAAACTCCATCCTAAACGTAACCATTGAAGAAATCCCTGATGAGGAATTCTCCATCAAACGTCAATACTGCAAAGGACCACTGCTGGCACACATCAATGACCCCATCTTCCAAAGTACACCAAAATGGAAGATCAAGTTGGATGACGTCTATGCTGTAATAGCACGAACTAAGGCCGAGGAAGATGATCTCCTCATACAGTTTATCACTGGACAAACGGACACTGGCAAGAAGGTTAACCCTGCAATGCAGATGGCTCAAGAAGCTGAGAAGGAAGCCAAAAGCAAAGTGGAATTACCTGAACGGTACAAAGAATTTGCAGATGTCTTCGACAAGAAAAGCTCAGAGCGATTCTCTGAACAACAGCCTTATGATCACACAATAGATCTCAAGGAAGGATTTGTTCCAAAGAATCAGAAGCTTTACCCTATGTCACCATTGGAGCAACAGAAGCTCAACAAATTCTTGAAGGAAAACCTGTCGAAAGGCTACATCCAACCGTCAAAATCCCCTATGGCATCACCATTGTTCTTCATAGGCAAGAAGGATGGAGACATACGGCCTTGCCAAGACTACCGGTATCTCAATGAATGGACAGTCAAGAATGCCTATCCGATTCCCCTGATCAGCGAAATCTTGGACAAGCTACAAGGGGCAAAGATTTTCACCAAATTGGATGTCAGCAAAGGCTACAACAATGTCCGTATCAAAGAAGGCGGTGAATGGAAGGCAGCATTCAAAACCAATCGGGGATTGTTTGAACCAACCGTCATGTTCTTTGGTCTATGCAATTTGCCGGCAACATTCCAGTCAATGATGAATGAATTATTCAAAGACATGATTGACGAAGGATGGCTTATCATCTACATCCATGCCCAAGTGGTTTTCCTTGACGATCAGTCCAAGGTATTCCACTTCTGGTTGACAAAATAGGCATTTCTCCAACTTGAGGAATAGGTCGTTTTCCCTTAATCATGCCAAGACCCATTTTGTCCTTTCCGTATCTTCTTCAGCTGTCTTGGAGAAGATAAGGAAGTCATCCATCCAGTCAAATTGAAAGGAATAGCAAGCTCGCCTGTCCCTAGGAAATTGAAGGACGTCCAGTCGTTCTTAGGATTCTGCAACTTCTACTGACGGTTTATTCCACACTTTGCCAACATCTCTCGACCATTGAATGAGCTCACCAAGAAGGATCATCCTTGGGATTGGATGGCTGAATGTCAAACAGCAAATGAAACCTTGAAGCAGAAGTTCCTGGAAGAACCAGTGCTGATGATGCTGGACAAATCCAAACCATTCATCCTGGAAACCGATGCATCCAAGTTTGCATCAGGGGCAGTTCTACGCCAACAGGATGTAAATGGAGACTGGCACCCATGAGGATATATTTCACAGGCATTTGACAAGGCTCAATGAAACTATGAAATCTACGATAGGGAGCTTCTGGCAATCATCCGAGGACTACAGAATTGGCACTACTACTTCGAGGGCGCACCCCATCCAGTCACAGTCTACTGCGATCACAAGAACTTGCAGTACTATCGATCTGCACAACACCTAACAAGACGACAAGCTCGGTGGTCACTGTATCTGTCCAAGTTTGATCTGATCTCGAAACATATTCCTGGGCCACAAATGGTACAATCAGACGCGCTCTCAAGACGACCAGACCTATGCCCTGATGAGGAAGACAATGACCAGATGGTCCTATTGCCAGAACAAATGTTCCATAGAGATGCCACTCCAGATCAGGACGAACGTATGAGCAAACTTTCTATGCCTCAATTGGAGAAGGAATTGGAGATTCAAACAAAGCAGGATATATCAATGACACCGTCTGAACCAAGCCCAGTGGAATTCAAGGATGACCCAAAGGAAAACGTATCCACGACAAAGGAAAATGAAGGTCCAACTGAATCAACGGTTGATCCAACATTGATCTCTCACGATGACCCCACGATTGTATGGATTGACAACCCTGACCTTCAAGGCGACATTCACCCACCCAACATCATGGAAGCAGAAAGAATCACAAACAAGCGGACACATGAACCAATGATCAACAATGATTGGATTCCTACTGACAAAAGGCCATGTCTAGACGGTGTCAGCAGAACTTGCGACAGATATAAATCCACCTAGAATTTACTAAGCGGGAAGGTCGTCAAGCTCCCCAAGAGAATGCTGGATTTAACATTGGTCGAGCAGTTCCCTTGTGTTCGAGAGGTAGGATAAGTTTCCAATAAACACAGACCCTGATATTGTGGTGGTAATATGATAGATACTCAATAGGTAGCTGACTACTAGTGTCTAGCTGAGAATGAAGGTAGAGAGCTAACACAGGTCAATGGAGTCTAATGACAGACTTCCAATAACCAGTCTTATATTCCAAGACAGACTTGAGCTAACTGAAGCAGACAGCAGACAGTACTGCAGTCCTTCCCTACACTGAGGTGCTTCAGACAATCAGAGTCCAGACAATTCTTATCCCACAGTAGGGACAAGGTCTGATTGACTTGACAGGCAAATAGCTTTATTGGGGGATCCCAGATAGATTGATCCTCCCTTTCCTCTCTCTACTGAGCTCCATATATACCCTACAGTAATTTGAAATTACAAACAATAGGGTGGGAAGATACTTGGGAGGAGACAATAGTGTGAGAAAAGGTAAACAATGGTGTGGGAAAAGGTAAACAATAGTGTGAGAGAGTGGTATGAGTCATCCAACTCCAGCCAATCCCTGAAGCTTTGAGAACATGGGTGACTAAGCCAAAACAATAGGCATGGGAAAGTGGTAAACAATAAGGTGGGAAAAGCATGAAAGAAAACAAAAGGGCATGTGAAATCAAGAACAAGGGGTGAGAAAATCTTTAACAATAGCATGGGAAAAGCATAAACAATAAGGTGGGAACAATCCTTGGCCAATCATGGAACGCTCTCAGCCCTTCTAGAGCATTCTACACAGTTCCTCTCCCAGTACTTGCCCTCATCCTTTCTCCCATTA
>NW_006920434.1:57943-64829 GCF_000344685.1 Gloeophyllum trabeum ATCC 11539
AAACATAGGCATGGGAAAGTGGTAACAATAAGGTGGGAAAAGCATGAAGAAACAAAGGGCATGTGAAATCAAGAACAAGGGGTGAGAAAATCTTTAACAATAGCATGGGAAAAGCATAAACAATAAGGTGGGAACAATCCTTGGCCAATCATGGAACGCTCTCAGCCCTTCTAGAGCATTCTACACAGTTCCTCTCCCAGTACTTGCCCTCATCCTTTCTCCCATTAACAGAAGGTGCTTGGCACGCTCGAAGGATATGTCGTATAAATCTTCATTTCCTACCCCCAACCAGTTGTTGAAGTCCACATCTACCAGACCTTCCAAGGCCGACCTGTATGTACAGGTCTCTTCAGCTTGATGCTGGTAGTAGTGGTACATTTCCAGCCTGCTGGATTCCCACTGACAAAAGGCCGCATCTAGATGGACAAGAACAAAGTACCTTGACAGACAGGCCATTGGAAATCCAAGCCATTGACATAGACCAACATGATCAAATGGTTAAGGCAACTGAGATTGACTCTGTGGTACGCGATGCTCTGCAAGCCTTAAAGACAGGATCACCCCTTCCCCTCCGATCCTCACTCAATGATTGGAAACTCGAAGAAGGGCTTGTGAAATTCAAAGGACGCATCTATGTACCAGCCAATCAAGATCTACGCAGAGAAATCGTGTCTCAGTACCATGACACTCTTGCCGCTGGACACCCAGGACGCTTCAAGACTCTGGAATTGGTTCGAAGAGACTATTGGTGGCCAGGAATGTTCATCTTTACCCGCAATTATGTTGATGGTTGTGCTACCTGTCAACAAAACAAAGTGAACACTCACCCTTCGGCACCCGCATTGAACCCCATCCCTGCCCCAACACAAACACACCCATTTTCCGTCACCTCGACCAACTTCATAACTGATCTTCCACCATCCAAGGGTTTTGACTCAATCATGGTCATGGTAGACCACGCGCTAATGAAGGGGGTAATTTTGGTGCCGTGTCACAAGACGATCGATGCAGAGAAGACTGCTCAAATTTTCCATGAGAATGTCTACAGACGATTCAGATTACCTGACACCATCATATCCGATAGAGGACCTCAATTTGCATCAAGGGTATTCCAAGAAACATGCAAGCTGCTAGGCATCAAATCCAAGCTCAGCACCGCTTATCACCCTCAAACCAATGGCGAAACTGAGAGGGTCAACCAAGAACTGGAAACCTATCTGCGGATATTCTGTGCCAACAATCCCAACGGATGGGCTGAAGTACTTTGTGATGCGAAATTTGCCCACAATCAGCGATCCCATTCAGCCAGGAACAAATCGCCTTTCTACCTCATGATGGGTTATCACCCGCGAGCAATACCCGCAGTCACAATCAATACGGAGCTACCATCAGTAGAGGAAAGGCTTAAACGATTACAAGGCACAAGGGAAGAAGCGATTGCCATGCACGAATTGGCACGGCAAAAGATGATCAATAGAAGCCGACAAGGGTTCACCCCATTTGAAGTTGGAGAGAAGGTTTGGCTAGAAGGCAAGAACCTACGGATCAATTACCCGTCCAGGAAGATCGCCCCAAAACGCGAAGGACCATTCAAGATCAAGGAAGTTCTAGGCCCACTCTCATACCGTCTAGACTTACCCAAATCCTGGAAAATTCACCCTGTGTTTCATCCCTCGCTTCTTTCACGTTATCGAGAGAACTCCACTCACGGGCCGAACTATCTCCGGCCTCCACCTGATGATATCGAAGGCGAAGAAGAGTATGAAGTTGAGGCCATCTTAGCCCATCGTGGGAGCACTTCACGCCGCAAGTACCTTGTCAAATGGAAAGGGTACCCATCGGCCGAAAATTCATGGGAACCCGAGCATGTGCTTGAGAACGCCAAGAGCCTACTTCAAGAATATAAAGGCCGGAACCATCTCTAGCAAGACTCACCAACAACTCATACCATGTCTCGCTCACGGAACAATTTGTGCACCTTCACCTCTTCTCAACATCCTCCTCGCAATTGCCCCTATGATCGGGACCCCCACTTTATCAGTATCATCCACCAAACCTTGACGGAACACTACCACAAACCATCCCTTCGACGAGAACTAGGACGAGATGCACTGGGGGCAGGTGTTGCCAGGGAGATATTGGAACTAGAGGACGATCTTCAAACAATCTCCAAGTTGTGCGACCTGAATGCACAAATACAAGATCTACTCCAGTCCACTTACGACACTGTGGAGTGTACCACATTCCGACTCACTCATATCCTCCTGCATCAAGGACTACTCATTCCCCTTCGCGACTTCCTACCTGTCGACTATCAGAATCCCCCATCCAACCAGGAGACCACCCCAGCGACTTCCCATTCGACCTCTCGCCATCCAATCCCTGATCCGATTATCCATCCAACTGGATCCCGAGAAAACCCCATTGACGTCGACGGTCCAGCACTGCCTACCAACATGACAGGAAGATATGGCAATATCTGCTGGGCATGTCAGCAGCCTGGTCATTTCCAATCTCATTGCCGACTCTTCCACTGCCACATCTGTGGACACACTCAACCAGGGCACTATCCATCTGCCTGTCCTCAATGAACTGTCTGGGACAATGCCATCCAAGAAGCCACTGAAGAGCAGGACTACGATGATGGCATTCTTGTGGACCTGGATGGATCAGTAACCGGTCATGACTAGGAAGTTTGGGTAAACTTCGACCATAGGAAGGGGGTAATGTTATGATTTTCCCATGCTTATCGCATTCTATTTCCATTCCGAGCATTGCTATTGGACAGTACCTTTCTCTGAGTAGACCTTTCCATGGACGCTATCTTCTTCTCACACGTTATCTCCCTTGACTCACCTTCTACCAATGGGCGACCTTGTATTTCTCACTTCTCTGAGTTACGTTCTCACAGGATAGCTTATGCATCCTTTCTTATTGTTCTCTTCTTTGGGTATTAACCCCTATACCAGTTACTATATATACTGTAGGAAAACCCATGTATTCCTTAGTTCAATCTCCTGTTGAATACAGTGATTACCTGGACTCTTGACTTGACTGTTGGCATTGGCCCGGCCAGACCTACCTTTCAGTAAGCTTACTGAGGTAGTGACGACATAACTGTTGGCACGTGGCCCAGCTAACTCAAGATGACCAGTTAGGACATCACTTCCTAACACCTGTACATTTTCACTCTTTTCAAAATATTGTATTTTATTGGTTTAAAGCAGTGGTTTGCATGAGTTTAATCAACTTGCTGCACTCGCTCTGCGTGTACCAATGGTGCAGCTGCTCCGCGCATATAAACCTGCTTGACACCACATCCATGGAGCAGTACATCTCGTATTGCTCCATGCGTACAATATGGTGTATCCCACGCAGACCACCCAGTGCATCCTTTGCCCTTCTTCTCACATCAGTGGAATGTGGATGGGGGGACAACATATAAACTGGGCATTGGGCTGCTGAGGCCCTCACCAGTTTCTGCCACTGTCCTCCCAGGTAAGCGTTGTCACTATGCTTCCGTCAGCGCTGTCAGGCTGACCAGTTTCTGCTGCTGTCCTCCCAGGAGGAGTACAGATTTCAAGCTCCCACCCTTCTGCCACCCAATGTGTATCAAAACTGTTTGTACCAGTGCTGTGGTCACCATGTATTGTAATACGGCCCGAGATGCCTCGAATACATTGCGCAAGCTGCTCCGATGCTGGGAGCAGTCATGTACTGGTAATCACTCGCTCTGCTAGCGCCTCCCGTGGGGCAGAAGAGATGCTGGGGATAGCTATTTCCTGTCACTCAAGTGTTTGAAAATAGTATATTTGATCAGCAAATAAAGAAATATGAGAATATTAGGTATTACCTCATGCGGGAAGCTGGTGCCATAGGAAAGACTTATGCAGACCATTTTAAGGCTAGAAAATAGGTTGTATTTCGATGCTTCATAAATATAACCCACTCCATATGCCTTTTCACCAACATTTTTGCACCTCATAAATGAAGCAACTCCCGCAGTGTAGCAAATTCACATATACAGGGTGGGCAACAGTGATCATAAATGTGTCCAGTGAATCCTGCCACACACAGTACTTGAACTTTTATGATGGTGTATGTACCTCAGACCAAAAATCATCCCTTGTCCTCAAATTAGGGCACACAGCCAAATATGAACTCAATCCACACCATACGTAAAGCTACAAAGAATACATATACCAACTCTGGAAGAGTAGTCCAGGAGCAGCATCCAAAAGATAGCCAAACGAGACAACCAGGAGCATCAGTGTGAAGTTGAAAATACCAGCTTATCGCGTAACACCCGGTAGCGGTTGAGATAGTGCAGGCATTCGTTGATTTTCTCCCTAACCTTCTCAGTCGTGACAGAACAGGCAAGGTTTGCCTCTCGCAAAACATGGGCAACACTCTCCACTTGCTGTGGGGTGAGGTCGTACAGCTGGAAGCCGCGCAACAGGTCATCGACGACACCCTGAGGCGGATAGTGCGACGCTGGTCGGAAAGGGCGCCCGAGAACGAAAACAATGCCAAACTCGATGGCTTCCAATGCAACGCCCCGCTCAAGTTCTTCATTGATTTCGTGGAGGCGATCAAGCAGTAGACGCTGCGTCGCCTCGTCTTTGAGATAGATGGCCTTACTGGGAATGAGTACGTCAATGACTTCTTGTGGAGGGAGACCTTCCTGGGGATATGGCGATCTCCCAATGTCGACGAGATCTACGGGGCCTGTGAAGACAGACACGAAGAACAGGCCGTTAAATGACGTACCGCCCCATATCTGGAAGTCATAGCAGTAGCAGTAGATATCGTTACAGTCCACCTCTCTGTTGTGTGGGACTGACGGAAGCTTGCGTATCTCCATCGTGCATCCGCCTTTGTGTGGGGACACCCTGTCGAAGTCGATGATGCGGGGTTTCCCATCACGGAGCACGACGTTGCGTTCTCGGAGATCTTGATGTACTACGCCACATCGATGAATTTCCTGAAGATGTCGAAGGATAGTTATCCTGACGCGCTGATTATGGGTCATGCTGTGGCAGAGTACTGTTCGGCAGACGAACCTCGTGACCATAGGTAAGAACGGGAATATGATATCTGGAGGATCACCGCAGTCCTCCAGAATCAGGCAGCCTAACGGGAAAGTGTCGTGCACCGCCTCAAAAAATCCATAGCAGATGGGGATCACAGTTCCTTGAAGGCGGGAGAGCTGCGTCTGATACAGGCTTGCCTCCCTCCGAAGGTCCTCAAGAGCCTGGAAAGAGTGGGCAAATTTGAGAACCAGCGGCGTCCTAGTGCCTTGGGTCTGCCCGCGGTAAACCGTCGTACGCGAGTTATGGTGAATTTCCTCAGTGGTGTCTATGTCGATAACGGCTGTGTCGGTGAATTGCCGACCTGTCATCTGAAGCTGCTCTGGTCTCCAGTATTCATCTTCATTGAAAGTAATTTGAAGTATGGACATGGACAACGACGCGAGCGTGAAAACTATGGACAACGCTCGTGGTGTAGTCCGTAAGGCGTCGTATCAATGTTGGCTTTGTGTGGACGAGTTCGAAGTGGACGCATCATAGTCACGTGATAACAAGGGCCCATGCCTAAGTTAGCAAGTCCAAACGTCGTCATGTATGTTAAGAGTCACCGGAAGACCGCCGACAATAGCGTTCGACTCAGATGCATTAGTCGTGCAGAAGCTGAAAGGTAGATCATGTCTCATGGCCGAGATGATACAGATACAGATGAGGAGTACGTCCACACTGGCATATGTACCGTAACAAACGAAAAGAGGGGTGGAAACGAGGGGCATGAAATCACCGAGCAAGCACTTCCTTCAGAGAGCGTGCGCGGGACACGTCGAGGCTCTCAAAGACAATATCATCACGCGTCCTGACTCCCGTGGCGATGCCCCCAGGCGGGCGTATGGCAAGCAGCTGATGCACGCCCTGGACTTGGTGATGACCATAGTGGATGTCGACTTCTACATACCTGAGCGATGACAGACCCATGCCGACAGCGTAGCGAATGCTTGTCATCACGCTGTGCAGGAGGTCATCGTTGGTGTGGTATGTAGGGCTAGGGAATCGAAGAGACATGTATGTGATTTGCGTGCCCCGCAGCGCGATACACAGCCCTGCCTGCGTGATGGTACCATTCAGCGTCACCCACTGTGATGGATAATCACAGGAAAACGACTCACAAGCGCCCCATTCAGCTCAGCAGGGTTTCCGGAGTTCCCAAAGTCTAAGGCCATGTACTCAAGCTCGGGCGCAGCTGCCCAAAGTGCTGGTTCACACAGTGGCGCAAAGCGGTGGTCTTGGAGGGACAGTGCGATGTACCTCGGGCGCGCAGCCCGGAGAGCCGGAGCAAACGCCCATTCCTCCCACTGAGAGAACTCTTCGCACGGGAAAAGACGAGATACTCGACAGCCGCCGCCGAGAGCCAGGAGATACCCCAAGTGTCCCGTATATGAGCTGAGGGCAGTCCACGCACCGGCGTCCGTGCCTTGTTGGGGGCGATAGCCATCGATCCTCATACGCGGGGACGGCATGCTCAGGTGTTGCAAGTTCGGGAACGCTGCCTGCAGATCTCGGGCATCAAGTGCCATGGGGAACCCCGGGAGCCTGAGCACCGACAAGCGCTGCCATTGGACACGCGGAGGGAAACACAAGTGCTGGATGGCCATCTCCATATTGATTACTTCCAGCAACTCCAGCGTATCCTTGCAGCACTCCAGGAGGAACATGATATTCGTTGTTTCCCTCCTCTCTACCAGGCGTAGGGTCAGACTTCGGAGCGGTGCGAAACCGTCCGGGGCTGCGAAGGTGTTCCGGAGGCTCAAGAGGAGTACCTCGCCAGATAGGTGCAGGTCGGCCACACGACGAAGGCTGAG
>NW_006920434.1:65336-71686 GCF_000344685.1 Gloeophyllum trabeum ATCC 11539
CTCTAGCCTGAAAGACCGGAGCAATGGCAGGCGCCTGCGAGCGTCTGCGAGGATGAATTCGCTGAATGAAGCTATGGAATCGACCTTGCTAAGGCAGACTGAGCAGATCAGTCGATCTTGCGATATCTCCCGTAAGCCGGATGCAGTGAGCGAGAGGCGAAGTAGGTCTCCTTTGGGCAGGTAGGATACCAAGGTTGCCAGGGTGTCGAAGTTGAGATCCATCAGCTGCGGCATATTGGCATAGGATAATCAGAGATGTCTCAAAACTGTTGGATAGGAATGTGGCGCGTGTGCTATACCATGACACGGATGTAGGGAGTCAGCCATAGCAAGAGGAATACGAAGCGTGTGGCGTACCGATAGGGGGAACGTACTGTAAGGTGCAACGCAAGTGGTGTATCCTGTAACGCAGGGGAAAATATAATAGTTGGAAAGAGAGAAAAGGAGCAATGCTTGCCTCTTATACGTATGCGTTTTGGGTGCCACATCTGCGCTTAAGCGTAGCATTACCACGCCACACTAAGTGTGATGGCCACTGTGTTGTGGAGGCGTTGACGCGTTGACGACGTGGCCTCGATGTCAATGCAAGTGCAAGAAAGCGATGGAAATCGACCTTAGAGGGCTGCACCCACTGTTGAAAGGCGCCCGATATTCCTGCTGGCCCGTGTTCATATGCGAGCCGGGAGGCGAGGTGCCGTAGAGCACGAAGCATTCTGTGAAAGGAATTACACATATCTCAGTATCACCTTTGCTGTCTTGTTTGTCGCTCGGACACAGCACGTCGGACGCGACAATGGGTCCCGCGTCTCCGAGTCGTCGTCAGCTATTACTTCACCGCCGTACTTTTAGGCGTCAGAGCATTAATGGCAAGGAAGAAGTCTGTAGACATGGTGGGCACGCGAGGCTCGTAGCGAGGGTCACGGCGTATGGAACGACTCACGACTGCGCTCTTGCACTGAAGACGGTTGTGAGCGCGCTTCTCATTCCGGACAAAGCCGAGCCAATCCGGTTATGGATCTCTCTCAAGTAGGTATCTGCGCAACCTGGCTGCTTACTACTTTTAATCTTTGAGGGAAGGCATCACTTGATTGAAAAAAAGAGATTTAGTACAAGATGAACCGCGATGCAAGGGTTTCCATCATTATCCCAGATTTGTTTTCTGGACATGGCCCTGGGAGGATTTGGGATGCAGTTTAGTGGGAATTGCATGAGGGGCGAATCACATGCAAATATGCACACAACACATCAAATTCAATTCTACTTTGTCGAGGAATCAACTTTAGACTGCCTGATCAAACGCTCAGCCTCAGAATATCGGGGCGTTATCGAGCACTTGAAGGGTACCGGGTGACTATCAAGGATGACCGCTCTTAGAACTCAAGCTCTACTTCGGCGAGTGGCACGAACCTGGTCATGCCTGTTTGGTACTCGAGACTGACCTCCACTACGGTCCCATCAGCATTGAGCGCTTTAGTAATAGTGAAGCCAGCCAAAACAGAAGCGACGGCTGCCCATACAGCCGCTACCTAGAGTACGAAACACACCGTCTTCCCATTCCGAAGGCCGTCTGGGGGAAGTCGTTCTTGATGCTGCCATCGGGATTCAAGAACCTCTCGGGTTCGAAGCTTTCCGGATCTACGTAGACTCGCTCATCCATATGCATAGCCCTGCGAGGAGTAATAAGGATCGGGTTGGCATGTTTTGCTCACGACACCCTACCATATATTCATAACGACTGTCGTCCCTGCAGCATCGGACGGAGTCAGGAGCAGCTTACACGTTGTTCACTACTCACCTTTCGGTATGAAGAAGCCATCATATATATCGTCTTCTGTATTGGCGTGCGACACACCTGTGTCCAATTATGGTTCTCTAAGCTCCCATACCTAAGCAGCGGCACCTACCAAGTGGTACAACAGCCCGCCATCGAAGGACTTCCCTGATCACTGCCTCCACGTAGGGTAGTGAAACCCTATCATCGAAAGAGGGAAGCCTTCCCGCCCCCACCACAGTATCAATCTCCTTCTGTGCCCGCTCCTGCGCAGCGGGGTTGAGAACCATGGCAAGAAAGAAGTTGCTTATCGCAGAGGTCGTCTGAAGCTCAGTCAGGCGATATGGTGTATTTCAAAATCTAGAGGACCGCTCACTGTATCCGCTCCATCTGATTCAGAGTGTCTAGATCAGCATGAGAAACTTCAAGAAGGAAGATGAAAATTCACCGAAATAACCAGTACCCGAGACACGTTTTATAGCTTCCTCCCGTGAGTCGGTGTCATCGAAGGACATCCTGTTCATTAAGTAGTTCGTGAAGGACGCCGGTGCATTGCCTTGCTCCTATTGGTAAACAGCAGTGAGCTAATATTGATTAGGATTCAAAGTCAGCTTACTATGAGCGACTTGACGTGCTCAAAAGGAAGCTCCTGGATTTGCTTGAACAGAGCTCGAGCAACATATGCATCACTTTTGAATCCCATGCCGGGTAACCAGAAAGGTAGGTACTCCACTGGACAATAATTCAAGACGACTCCACAAGATCAGACAGGAACAGCGCACCAGCAGGGAAATGGTCGACAATTGCTGACCCCGGGAAGCCATACCCGCACATCAGCGATGTTCTACAAGCTCCACGAAGTGGTCGTAGACTTCTGGGATGTCGTACCCGTACACTATGCCGAGAACATTTCCTACTGCGAAGCTGAACAACCTATAAGCTACATTGCATGCTTAAAGAAGGGGCATCACCACACCGTCGAATGCAGCTCATGAAATCTTCCTTTCGATAAAGAAGCTGTCTTAGCATGTTCACAGCTGCGCGCATAGTCCTGGGAGCATATTGCGCAACGTGATCGGCTCGGAACACCTGTTGGAAGAGTCTTCTCTCACGACGCCAATAAGGCCCATACTTCACAAATCCAATGAAAGTCGCGCCGACCCTAGTGCCCATGAGTTCCATATACAGTGAAGTATACCTCCGCATGCGGCGCACGCACATATGCATGCCACGAAACAAAGGCCGATCGGAGTATATATTGGAACGCTTTTCGAGGAGATCACGGGCCACTGCGCCGGAATTGACGATGATGATGTGCTCATTGAATGCGCGTATATGCACCAGATCGCCTGGGCACCACGCAAGTCAGGAGGGGCATGGACCAGCTACGACACATATACGGACCGTATTGCTTGCCCCATTGTCCATACAAGTGCCACGGTGTTTTGGCGGGAATCTGGAAGTAATTCCCGAAGAAAGGCCATGGCTTTGGCCCAGGTGGACACGGCAGGCTGAGCGGATTTGCTGCCCTCAGGCGCCGATGCCTTCGCACATAGTATGCAAGGAGGAAAATCACGACGAGATATATACCTGTAGCAATAAACATTAGCTCAGTTCAACGAGACTAGTGGCAGATAAGCAAGAGAATGGGAGTCTGTAGGAGCGATGTATAGTCCCCTGAGAACCTGATCTCGCTCGCAGGGCAATGGATATTCCTAGAGTAGATTTCCGCATGGAGCGCGCACAGAACGTTTACTAGAAGTCTAATGGACGTAGAAGCACCCATGACCCACCAAGAGCGATCGAACAGTGACGAAAATCTGAGGATATATGGCGAGACCTTTCACTCCTGTCCCGTCTCTGGGAGCCTGGCAGCTAATTTCAGAACGATAGACGCACCTCATACGTTGACTGGGTGTCTATCGCTCTGCAATCAGCTGGGACGTCATAGATAGCGAGCTTATATATGCGAACATCATTATAACTATAGACGTACCATAAGCGGCATGCGGAGTGCTCGGTACGTTCAAATGCCAGAAGATCAGATGACAAGGACTGGGAACCGTATATCAGCTAGAAGGAAACCCTCTCATCAGCAAGAGTCGACGGAGGTAACGCACGCGGCGAACACGAACTTTGAGCGTAACTAAGAATGTCGCTTCAGGCCTTACTCTGCTACGCCTCCAGGGCGGAACATCGATCAGTTACAAAGTACTGGTCGGGACAGTACTGTTGAATTTACAGCAGAACCCTGCAGATACACTTGACTCCTTCGGATGAGTCTTCGGTCAGTTTACATTCCATTGTAAGCAGTGGACGCCACATCGGCGCAGCAGACTTTCGTAGAGCACGGCAACCTCCTAACGTACCAACATTGATTTGCTCGCACAGGAGTGACATCGCTCTTACACCGTTCCAGAGTACGCGCAGGTCAATTGATCTCGGCAAAGCGTGTTGCATTCCGATTCAAAATGTGCTTTAATCTCCTCGGGCTTTATCTTGTATCACAACTGGCAGGGCGTCTGTGAGCACCTGCAAGCGCACGTGTACCACCCGTCGCCGCATGGGGGGATGGGACAAATGCTGTCCGTGGCTTCACCTGTCGGAAGAGCAGCTCCGTGGCTCGCGACGAGTGTCGCAAGGAGAATGACGACGGGAGCTATAAGTTTCATGATAGACTACCACGGATCCTTTTCATCAGTGAAAGTCGACCAAGTCTAGACATCCTACGTACCACAGGCTCGTGAAAGGTAACAATGCAACCGGAATATCGGTCAAGAGGTATATATACCCAGGTTCAGCGTTCACGTCACATCAGCGCAGTTCGATTCTGCCAGGCAATCGATGATGCGCCGAGATAATAGAGACTGATCGGTGCGCGCGAATGTGCGATTGGTAGCGCCGTTCCTATGCCGAATCCGACGGGAATGGGGCCCACGAACTGTTGGAGACATCTGAAGAGCGGCAAACGGCAGTGAGCTTGAGGAGCAGCGGAATCCCATGGTCCCGTCGGGAGACGATGCACTGAATATGAGCCTCTCGATCCGTCAGAGTGTTATGTAGCACTGGATATTGGAGACTAAGACGAGCGATCCGAAGAGAGGGGAGCCTACATCCAAGTTAGCGCTAACGACCACGCACAACATTGGCTCGAACCTTTGCGCGTTCAGCCGAGCGCCGATCCGACTGGTGAACCGTCTGTATTCCTTGACAAGTCCTGGCAAGCGTTGTCCGCGAGGGACGATGGGTAGGTGAGGCCAAAATTTGTAGTTACTCCTCGGGTGCAGCGACTGAGGGAAGGTAGAGCGCTTTGTGGTCACTTGGCATCCCCCTTAGGTGCTGCCTCTGAGGGAGAAGCGAAGTGAGCAGATTGCGATACATCGAGATGCCGGATGGACTCGACGGCAAATGAAGATGTCTTCAGTGCGATGGTGATGCGGTTTGGTTACTGTGGTATGCAATGCTAACTGTCTGCGAGACCTCTGGGCGACAGAATCTGGAAAAATATCATAGACAATACACATTGGCAAGATTAGTATACATGTCAATGAGAGATATACATCCTCGAGAGCAGAAAAATCACCATAGTCCCCAGCTAAGGCCAAGCCAGTCAACAAGTGTCGACAATACACCAGTTTTCTCGCCCGGAAGCCTACACTGCTCCACTTCCTCCGCCGTCACGTTCTTCCAAACGTCTACGGGTATCCAGCCAATATACGCTCTATCTCCAAATCCCCCAATCCAATATACCCCGTTCACAACGAGCCTCACCCACCGCGACTCGTGGATGCGATTCCCGGGCAGCCAGAGCCGCGCATCCCGATGGTGCCGCACGAAACAACTCGCCACACCACCCTTCTCGACATCTTCGTCTGACAGATCCTCGAGGTACCCCACGAGCGAGAACCGCGGCAGCGCAGCAGGGCTGTATGACCGCACATGCGCATCGGGCGGTACCCACCGCATCGAGAGCGTCACGTTCGACCCCGCACGCGCGTTCTTGAAGCTCGTCGCGATGTCGACCGCGAGGATAGTCGGGTTGCCTGCGGCGGGCTCGCAGTCGGCAAAGTAATCCATCAGCCCGATGGGGGCGCCTTCGAGACCGGCGGGACGGCTCTCCAGTGGCGTGGCGGACGGCTCGGACGAGGGGAAGACGGTGCTCAGGGTGCCGATGGTGGTAAGGTGCATGATGCGCCGGCCTTGCACGGCCGACTCGTGGACTGTCGGTATCCGGAGCGGCGCGGTGTCGCCGCCGATGGTATTGGCATCGAGTGGGCTGAAGATCGACTGAGGTGTTAGGGATGTGCTTAAGGTGCATGATGCCACGAGAGCGACGAGAAACAATACGGAGCGCACTGAGAGCGTCATATCTGAATATCTTGGGCACCAGCAGCGGCCGGTAAGATGACACTCTAGAACGGCAGCGACAGCCTTCAGCGATCCTTGAGTAGTGTCGGATGAAGTCGAATGAGCAGGCCCTCTGCTTTCGGTAATTGCCTCGGGTCATGTCTGAGCCGACTCGGTTGACTCGAATTCAGAGTTCCACCTCTGGCCGGGCTGCCTCGAGGCAGCCTCAGCT
>NW_006920434.1:71784-78989 GCF_000344685.1 Gloeophyllum trabeum ATCC 11539
GTGGCGTGGCGGACGGCTCGGACGAGGGGAAGACGGTGCTCAGGGTGCCGATGGTGGTAAGGTGCATGATGCGCCGGCCTTGCACGGCCGACTCGTGGACTGTCGGTATCCGGAGCGGCGCGGTGTCGCCGCCGATGGTATTGGCATCGAGTGGGCTGAAGATCGACTGAGGTGTTAGGGATGTGCTTAAGGTGCATGATGCCACGAGAGCGACGAGAAACAATACGGAGCGCACTGAGAGCGTCATATCTGAATATCTTGGGCACCAGCAGCGGCCGGTAAGATGACACTCTAGAACGGCAGCGACAGCCTTCAGCGATCCTTGAGTAGTGTCGGATGAAGTCGAATGAGCAGGCCCTCTGCTTTCGGTAATTGCCTCGGGTCATGTCTGAGCCGACTCGGTTGACTCGAATTCAGAGTTCCACCTCTGGCCGGGCTGCCTCGAGGCAGCCTCAGCTATTGTTGAAATATTCCAAGCAAACGGAAGACGAGCGCGTTTGCCCCAGGCGGTCGGTTGCCCGAAGGGCAATCGCGTACAGTACATCGAGTAGATACAACGAATATATATGAATTTCTTATCACCTTATCAGTTGGGCCCGCCTGCGGCGGTCCCCCCCTGACCACGCGCACACGGCGCGAGCTCGCAAGCTCGATCCCGACTCCCGAAATCCAACAGCTATAGCTACAGGTTATCCTTCGACATTGGTACTCCGAGGTAGGTAAGAGATATCAATCATCAAAATAACCACCTCCCGAGAGACCTTTTTACTACAGACGCGACAGCCATGTCGATACCGAGAAACTCCGCTAATACTTGAGCATCGTCGAAGATCTCCCCCAAGCCAGTGACTCTGGCAGGCCTCCAAACCCTATATAAACGTCTAACTTTACTGTTTACTATGCGGTCCCAGACGCTGATCTCCAGGTATTTCAGCGACGTTGGCCCGGTCGAGAGAACGTTCTGAACGCATGTCGTGACATCTCGCAGCAATTCCGTGGTAGAGACCGTATTTTCCTCACGCCCGAGCCACGTATCTGACCACGGTTTCGATCGACAGCTTGAGACGGCGAGTGACAGATACGACAGGCGTGTTGCTTGGAGCGACTCGCAGAACCTAGCCTGAAAACCATTCAGCGCTGCAAGTGAAGTGTCGCCTCGAAATGCTCACCAAAAATTCTATGAGCCGGGTGCAACACGGCCCCTCGTATATGGTCAGTTCCACGTATTCCAGCATCGGTGAAATCTCCCAGAGAGAGGCCTTGCAGAGCTCCCGCTGCAGCTCATCGCTACCCGGCTTACACGCATCCAACATGCCAAGAGTCAAGCAGCGAGGTCGCGCTTGTGTCAGCGCCGCAGTGAGATATGGAGCAGTATGTGGAGGAGTGCCCGCTCCGACCGACGCTGGCTTGTCAAAGTCCAGTGCCAATTCAGAGAGCTGACACATGAGGCCGAGCGAGACCCAAGTAACTGCCGTTCCCGCAAACGAGTGCAGCGACCGCCATTCCATCTCGTCTCGTGAGGAATTCACTTGGCGTACAGCACGGTATGGGATCTCAAGACGCCGAAGGTTCGGGAACACCACCGGCAAGTTCTGCGATGTGAATATGGGCGAGTCGGGGACTGAAATACTGTGGATACGGAGGTGGGACATACGGGGCCACGGGTTACACGATTCCATCGGTGGAATAGAATGATTTGATATATTTGTCAAAAGCAAGGTCTCCAGCGTATCCCGACATGGCTCCAAGAGACCCCATATGCCCAACCACTCCTCTTCGACAATCTCCAGAGAGAGCCACCTTAACGGAGCCCGACGCTCCAACTGCAAAACATGGCCTGATAACTGAATAACACTTCTCCCCGTCAAAAGCAGGACCTCTGCACGCGCGAAACTCGTGGCGAGTGCGTTCGTCAGGATGGGATAGAGTTGGAGGTGAGTTATTTCGGAGACCCCTAGCGACTTGAGATTCACCGCAGATTGGAGAAGCGGAGCTAGCAAGGTTTCTAAGACTTCCGAGCCGCTCAATGCTTCTCGGGCCTCTAGTCCTTCTAACCCGCCTAATTCCCCCAGGTCATCCACCTCGACATGACAAGCAGTCAGGTCCAGTCGGAGTGACTGAAGCAACGACAACCGCGGATTACTAGCCAGCATGAACCGGCAGAAAGAAGCAAGTTTGGGGAGGGGGGAGTCGCATTTCCAGAGGGAATCGGCTTGACGAACCATCTGATTTCTACATACCTCCAGCAAGGAGGACGTGGTGACCGAAAGGCGCGCAAGATCCTGCGTGTCTAGATATACGAGGATAGTGATCAGGACATCGTAGCTGCGGTCGATTAGGTCCAGTAAGTGCATTCTACCTGCAATGGTGCGCGAAGAATTTGTTAGACGCCGTGTCGATTTATCAGAGTCACGGGCATAAACTGACAGTAATTGGCACTGGCAGCTGTGGCGATATGAAGTAAAGACACTCGAATGGGGTGATTAGTGCTGACGATCACTTGCAAAAATGTTGCCGCTCTTCTTCTTCAAAGCACTCAGGCTGGCCGCTGTCGAACCTGGAAGCACGAGAGCGTTTGTAGGATCCAAGTTGATTGCAGGAGCACCGAGTGCTTTAAACAGTGATACAGTCCAGCAAATGAACGCGTGTCGTCCGTCCTTCAGATGGTGACGGTGATTTACTGCTTCGGTTTCGGTCAGCTCGGGCTGCGGGGCGGCGAACCTGGGAAACAGGGGTTCAGCTGACAGCTTCTCTCGCGGGCAAGGGCTGCCGAAGCGTTATCGCGGTGCGAGGAGGAAGGTCAGTAGCGCTGGTGCGGTACGCTGTATCATGGGTTATCGATGTCTGTTCTCACTGTAGATGCATCGACATGCCAAGGGAGAGGTTAGGAAAACATAGGCATCCGGCCATAGGGTGGCTTAATGAGAGCAATCGGGAACATACTAGTATAGAGCGTATACGTAGAGAAATCCTACCTCAAAGTGCGACACTGCCTGCCACCCGTGCTGCCATCTTCAGTACCCCGCGGATCCTTCCACGTCAGCGAGCATGAAATGTGCCTCGCCATGATTCAACTATCTCCGTTGGTGCAATAGGAATTTATATATGTTGTAGAGCAGGATGGGGAGAACGCGCTACTCAAATAATCCGTACCCCAAGAGACCTTTTCACGACGGACGCCACCGTTGAGTCGAGACTAATGAACTCTACACCCACTCGAGAAGCGCCGACGGCTGTCGGCAGCTTACCCCTCCTTTGTGTATAAGTTGAGCTTGAGTACTATTCCATACCCATTATTGTATCATAGCATATTGAGATCAACATTAACACCTCGAGTCATAGTCAGTTCGCATGCTGTTAATCGGGCTGGGTGAGTTTCCAGGTCCGGGAGGTCCAGTGGAACTCTACAATGGGCAGTTCGAAAGACATTCCATGTGTACATTTATCTGGATTGCATGGGTTTATTCAATCATTGCATGCAAATGAAATTTGCACTTATAAGTGGTCACAAAACAACATAAACATGGAGGTGAGTTTGAATTCCATACATTCCATTCCGAGTGGACTGCACACATCTTATTGAAGCAACTGTGTACTGTGCCAATGAGTATTTCAGGTCTGACGGATTCAAGAGCTGATTTGAGAACAAGTCCTCATTCAGTAGTGGCGCCACTAAAGCCAAACATGACACGCCGGGATGTGCCGGTCGGTCGAAAAGTGGTCCGCATATTGGGGGTGCTAGAACCCCTCCCAAAGGAGGGGCATGCCTCCCGTCGTTTCTCTCATATCGCACGTATGCCTGCGGAGTCTGTATAGGTAGCGGTAGGTTTGGTTTTCGAGGCGGTCCCAGACTACTATCTCCATGTAGTTCAGCGTCGATGGGCGACCATTGGAAAAGCAGCGCCGAACACATTTCGTGACATCCCGCAGGAGCTTGATGGGCGAAATCACTCTTCGATTACTGTCCGTCCCGTAGGGTGCAGATTCCGCATTACGACAGGTCGACACGCGGAGTGAGAAGTATGAGAGTCGGGCGGCTTGTATTGATTCGCAGAATCGATCCTACGTGCCTCTCAGTGAGACCAAGAGCTGTCGGTCGGATCACTCACCAAAAATTCCAGCAGCCTGTTGCAGCAAGGACCTTCAGTTATGGCCAAGTAAGCGTATTCCAAGTACAGCGCATTGTCCCAGAGCAACGGGTTGCACAGCTCATCCTCCAGGTCTTCATCGAATGGAGTACACACGTCAAATACCTCAATGCTGAAACATCGAGGTTCCGCGAGTCGCAGTGCAGTAGCAAAATGGCGGGCAGTATTGGGATACCTCGGTGCGTTGAGAGACCATTGATCAGAGTCCAGTCTCAACTCGGTCAGCTGGCAATGGAAACCAAGTGACGCGAATGTGATGGCGTGCCCGCTAAACGAGGACAATGACCTCCATTCGACCTCGTCTTCATCTTCCCCTTCAACTTCTCCCACGGGTTCTCCTTCAATTTCTCCCTCGGGTTCGCCTTCGCCTTCGCTTTCGTGCGCCTCGGCGACACTGGTCGCAGCTCCAGGTGGAATTCGAAGGTGTCGAAGGTTTGGGAAAGGCTTTCGCAATGTTCGCGATGTCATCATCTTCGCGACAGGCAGCAGGGAGCTTAAAATATCCAGTTCGGACATAAGTGGCCATGGATTGCATGATTCCAGGGGTGGAACAGGGAAGTCATGTTCGACATCGAAGGCCAGATATTCAAGGGTATTCCGGCAAGGCTCCAAGAGACGCCAAATGTCGATCCAATTCTCATCCGGCATCAAGCTCAGAAACAGTCGAGACAGCGAAATCGTCCTATGTGCCGACTGTAATGCATGACCCAGCAGTTCGATAAGACTCCTCCCTGTCAAGTTCACCGTCCGGGTACGAACGAAGCTGGCCACGAGTGCATTCCTCAGGACAGGAAAAGATTCCAGGTCTCGTATACCCGAAAGGCCAAGCCTGGTGAGATTGACGGCAGATTCGAGAAGTGGGGCAAAAAGCTCCTCTAGGAATTCCCGGCCGCTCTGCTCTCCTGGCCCGTGTAGTCCTAGTAGTGTGTCCAATTCCCCAAGATCATCAAGCTCGACATTACAAGCGCTCAAATTCATAAAGAGTGATTCCAGTAACAGCAACCGAGCCGGGCTGCATAGCATGTATCGACAGAAGGACGCGTACGTCGAGAGGGGGGAGGTTAACCTGCCAGGAAACTCAACGTGACGGACCATCCGGTTCCTACATACGTCGAGCAAGGGTGATGTAGTGACCGATAAGCGTGCAAGGTCTCGCCTGTCGAGGTAGGAGAGTATGGCAAGCAAGACATCATAACTATGATTGGTTAAATCAAGTAACCGCATCGTAATTGCAACTGTTGTGGTTGGCTTGTCAGTAGCAATCGTCATTGAATGAAGAATGAAGAAAACGTCACTTACTGGCTGTGATCCGCGAAGATTGCAGGATAAAGCAAGACAGGCTGGTGTGCTCAAGGCCTGAATATCAGGCCGGGTGTCCACAAATTGAGGTTATCTCTATGTGATAACGTACCTTCCTGGTGTATCTTCAGGAAAAGGCTTGGATATAAAAGTTCCCAGACTAGAGTGCGTGATAAAAGGAGGATGGAATGAACGGTGAAGGCTATAAACACCCATTCATTCGGTCAGCTCGGGCAGAAGGACGGCGCCCATGATTACGCTAACGCGTGTGGGTCCAGCTGACAGCCTTTCCGGCGTCGAGTGGTATCGGGGTTTTATTAAGCTATCATGGAGCAGCTGGACACGTCAATAGCCAAGCATGGTGTTATTAGTAGGTGACAAAGACAGGGAGGCTGGGTGGGCATTCGATTCAACACATCCTGCCATGAATGAACCATTGACATGATCCGGATGGCAGGGGATAGTTAGTTGATCCCTAAGCCGGGAAGCTCCCTCTGACGCATTCGTTTGAGATGCAGAACAAAGGAGCGTAAAGATCTGTAAGAGTGTGAGCATCTGCAGCAGCATTCCCGGAGTTCGACGATGCTTGTTGCCACTGTTCGTAACTGGAACCAAACATGGCACGCGCAGCCGCCAGCGAAGCAGCGGTCCGCTAGTACGTGTGGGAACCAGTAATTATAAGATGGAAGGCATGAGGACCGACTAGGCTTGATACTGCACCTCCTAAATAAGACTTAGTAGACGAGCAACTGTCTTAAATGGAGGCTTGTTCATTTTTGGTATCGACGTCGCAGAAGTAGTTGGACTTACTTCGCCCTCCGATCAACACAACCAAACAACACCTAATGCGGTAGGTAAGTCAGGTGACCTCCCGCGCCGCCGGCGCCGCCTGAGGGCTTTCCCGCGTATAGCAGTCCTAAGTAAATAGTGGCTACAAATGAGCTCTAGGGAGGAGAAATAAACTTTTCAAAAAAATTTGCTACTTCTACATCTAAGAGAAATGAGCGTAGTCTGATGGACTCTCGACAATGTTAGACAGAAAAAGATACATAAATAAAATATGCACCACCGCGCGTTGAACTCTTGTCCACAACACAAATCACTAACGCTTTAACCATTAGACTACAAGGGAATACAGATGCAGCATTATATACTAATTATGTACTGCACAGCAAGGCAGATTTACATTAGTGTAAAGGATGCTTCTCAATTTGGTAGTCGACACCGGAGGCCCGGCTCACGTTGTCAGACGAGAATATTGTTCGAATGCAAAATCCCGTTTCCACTCCCCGCTGAATCTATCGCCCAGATTCAATCTCTACCGCCTCTTTCAGTACAGGATCTTGGAGCAAGGACTGTATCAGGACGAAGAAGATATGAACCACGACGCGGAGCTTAATAATTGGTTAGGAGAGATGCGCGAAGCTATCTACCTTCCAATCACCTTCGAGGAAGCAAAGGAACGGTTGGAGGAGATTGCGATCGAGTTGGCGAGGAGAAGGATGTTTTTGGTATGATGGGGGAGCACTCGGAACATTTGGAGTACACTCGAACATTTGGTTCTCATGTTTTTGTGTTGCTATCGCCATGGTTATTTTTGTGGCGACATTTTGGACTCTCGTGCCTATTGTTTTTGACTCCTGCCGATTACTCAGACTGCACCCTATCTGGGATAGTTTGTCTCGTAATTTGTAGACTGCTTATTCATCTGCTGAGTCATGGTGGAGTAAGCTGAGTCAGCACAGGACATTCTTATTG
>NW_006920434.1:79262-86424 GCF_000344685.1 Gloeophyllum trabeum ATCC 11539
AGTTGCTATAGTTACTTTTGTTTCTTGTTCTCTCACCCTATTGTCTTCATATTCAAACTCATCTGGGGATTTGAAGAGGAGCTTGAATTGGAAAGGTATAAAAGGGAGAGAAATTTGGGTAGCTAGAAGAGACAGTATCATTCAGAATCAGCACGACTCAGTATCAGTCAGTAGCACTACTGGTAGCCGTACCAGTCTTGCAATCGATTTATCTCTTACTTGGATTTCTACGACGACTCTCTACATTGAGGGGGAAATTTCTAGTCTGAGACACACCTGTTGAAGTCTATACGTTTGACTTCAATATCTTTACTCTTATACACATCCTCTGCTAGACTCTGGTAGTCAGCTTTCATTTTTTTTTCTTTGCTGATAGTTCGAACAACTCAGAATCAGTCTCTCAATCGAACGAAAGGGAACTGCTCGATTAACGATATATCCAGCATTCTCTTGGTATTTGTTTCCTAGTCTACCTAGCAGGTTCTGGGTATTTAAAATCTAGGCAGCTAAACTAACCGACAAATTTGGAGCCCACCGCGAGGGGCTGCAAACGAGTTCTGTTTCAAATTATCAGTCAGATCACTCTCCAGTTAAAGTGCGGAACTGGCTTCCAGCAAAAACAGCGAGAGTATATCATCAGTCTCCTCACCAAGCTTCAGTTCAGGTTTAGTATCTCCTGATCCCAACACCAAGCTTGTAACAACCCTAGGAGAAATCATCGGAATGGTAGAAAATCAGACTCTACCTCTCCCTGGTTCGTCCAGAGCCCCGAAATTTAAGGGCAAGCCTTCGAAGGTAGAAGAATTTTTGGAGGAGTTTGAAGAGTTAGCCAAGAGTTGCAACCTCCAAGACAATGAGAAACCAAAGAAGCTGTTGCGATCCTGTAGTAGGGATGTCCGCGAAGTGCTGGAAACTTTGCCATCCTATATTGCAGGAAATTGGGACTCCTTCAAGTCAGAAGTCCTGAAAATCTATGATCATACCAAAGACAAGAAGAGGTTCAGGAAGAAGGACCTCAAAGCTCTCTACAGGAAGACAAGCAAGAAATCTATCAGCTCAATGACCAGTGTTAGGACCTACACCAGAAGAATGCAGAGAGTTGCTGGGTGGCTGTTGAAAGAGCAGGCCATCACAGACAAGGAGTATAACTATGCATTCTGGAAAGGACTTCCCAAGAGCCTTAGGACTAGGCTAGAGGTTCGGATACTTGCTAAGAAACCTGATATCGATGTTAGGGAGCCATACGATCGAACACTTGTCCAAGAGCTCCTCGAGAGACTATTTGAACGTGATCGCTTTGATGCAGACGATTCAGACGATGACGACGAATACGATTCAGATGCAGAGGACTACTACAGTGATAGGGACGACGACGATGAAAGTGATTATGGATATGCAACAGACAGTGACGAGGATAGCGATGAAGAATTTTTTCGCTCCAGAATAGTCCGGACGAAGCGAAAGGCTAGGAAACACAAAAGGGAAGAACAACGGGAGGAGAAACGTACAAGGTCCAAGCGGGAGAAAGCAAGAGACCGAGACACAATACGCGAGACAGATAGCAAAAGGACACAAGCGAAGGATGAGCGGAGCCGCGCCATTCTTGACGGTGCAAAGGCAGATGAGCGCCTGCGCAAACTAGATCGTGAAGAACGTGACGCACACAATGACGATGAAGTTGAATCGTTAGTCAAACAGCTATCAAGAATGAGTATAAATGACGCACGTTATGCTGGAATGTACTACCGCGCGCTCAAGCTCGATCGCGACATTGTATTCGCTGCACGACCGCCTTATGCTGGCGCATCCGATGCACCCGCACTCGCAACGAATCCACTCCCGCCGATAATTCCGGCTCCCCGACCACGACGTGCCTTCCAGTCGCAGACGAGCGACGGCGAAATGATTTGCTTCGGCTGCGGAGGGACGGGGCATGGCTTGAGCTCCTGTCCCAAAATACTCGAGTTGCTAGAGAAAGGCGTGTTGAAGCGGGACATGCGAGGCAAGCTCGTCATGAGCGACGGCTCGCGCATCCAACGAACGCCGACCGAGTCTATTGTTAACGCCGTCGAAAGGCAGTTAGCACGAACGCATTATGTGATATTAGATCGCTACTCACCGGACAATAATGTATCCAACTTCCTCAACGCCGAATACGACTCTGACTCCTCTGACAATGAGGTATTCGTCATGCCCGCCGAACGCGGGGTAAAGCAAGGACGCGCCGCACGCAAAGAGATGTTCGATGGGGTCGTTATGCCACCAAGATCACGCAGAGTAGACAAGAGAGGACCCCCAGGCGAGAAAGCCAAGCCAGAGGACATAAGTCTTGTTCCCATTGAAGTCCACGAAAGGCAGTATAGGCCGGAACGCGAAGATGTTGTAATGGAAGACGACTCCAGAGAACGCGCCAAACGGGTGCCTAAGCCCGGAGAGAAGTCGGGACCGATGCTAGGAACAAAACCAGAAGCTTCCGAAAAGTGGAAGCGCGCGATTCCATTGCAATCAAAGATCTCGGAAACGACAAATTCAAACAAAGTTCTCGATAAGATCCTGAGCACGCCTCTCACGCTATCTGTGGGAGAAGTGATAGGCGTGTCCAAAGACATCACCCACCAATTACAGGACGCGATTAGGTATAAGCGCCCGACGCAGCCACAAAATGGAACACTTGTGGCGCACACGGTTATAACCCATGATCGCGATGCTCTAATCAAATTAAGTATGGAATGCGATGGGCGACCATTGGACGCCATTGTAGACACCGGTTCTCAATTGAATATTGTACACAAAAAGGTGTGGCAACTGTACATACGGCGACCGATGGACAGAAGTCGACGGATCACAATGCACGACGCCAATGGCGGCGACGGAGTAATGGAGGGCTTAGTACAAAATGTGCCGCTGACGTGCGGAGGGATTCGTACTTGGGCTAATCTCTACGTCGCTGAACACGCTCCCTTTGATCTACTGCTGGGCAGGCCCTGGCAGCGCGGAAACCAAATCTCTATCGACGAACGTATCGACGGTACCTACTTGATATTCAACAATCCTTTCACGTCCGAACCGCGTCAAGAACTCTTGGTAGCGCCTGATCGAGTTCTAACGAACGCGAGCGCTAACGCTAATTTCAGCTACTACACGCAAGCCGACGCCTACCACGCACGTTATCCTATGACTGACACTGCCACTGATCGGGTGGGCTGGACCCATGGATCGAATGACACCACTATCTACGATTGGGATCTGTCGCGTGACGCTCGTGATACCCCGATGACTGACGAATCCAGTAATGGACTTCCCGTTGCGGAAGGACGTCGAAACGTGCACGGCGAAGTATGGACGGACGCTGCATTGACAGTTCACTTGGGTAACGGTATATTACCCAACGGTTCGTACTATGAGGATTATTTTGCGCCCCGTGCCGTCTTCACGCTCATTCCTACCGACGACGACCTTGCGCCTTCGTCGCGCGTTGGTATCCTATACACACGGTTCGTCCCTATTCCCCTCGACGACGACGCCAACCCAGGTTGGTTGGCGAGACCGTATCCGCCGGCCCTTGAATCTGCCGGACGTGACGTCGAAGACGTTGACTCGGAAAGTGACTATGGCCAGTACTACGAGGACGACGGAGTACCTATGGATGAGCAGCGAGGTGAGCCACCAAACATGCTCAATGATGGCCTCATGCTCATGTCGTCCCTTGCCGATGAAGAGGAGCACGCACAGCTCAACCCACACGTCCTCCTCGCAAGTACCATCGACCCACGACGACGCCGTCACTCAGATTCCGATATCTTCCCCTCTCCTCTTCGACTATGTCCCAGTCTATCCGATTTACGACCTCCCTCAGCCCCAGTTCGGTCGACGTTTTCAGATACGGGTTATGAGTATAGTGACGCCGTCTCCATCGATAGCGGTGCCGAGGCCGACGACGAGGACTGTATGGAGAACACCAGTACCAATTCAGACATGCCGCCACTTCCGCCCCTTATCGCCCGAGCCCTTCAGCGACTTGAAGAAGGGCGGGGATGGTTCGATTACGCAAGTGATCGTACGCACGACGTCGCCTCTCCTAGACCACCCACTCCCATTCCCCCCGTCATCGACAACTTCACTCCAGTCCACGCCGATGAACCCGCCGCTCGAGAACGTGGCGACGCGCACGCATTCACTCCCCACACCGACGCTGACGCACCTCGAACCGACGAAGCGTCCGCTGCCTTCAATTCCTGGTGCGAACGTGTTCGAAGGGCGGCACTCGCTGAACTCAACCGAATCACGCACGGAGAAGGTAATTACAACATTTCTGGAGGGTACTACGACGCGGCCAAGGAAGGTTATATTGAAAAGGTCGCCGCCGTCTACTCCGCCACTACCGACAACGCCTCCACCATCACGGTCGACAACACCTCTGCTGTCACCACCAACGACACCTCCACGCTCGCAGACGACGCCGACGACGACCTCTACGCCCCAGCCGTCGACGACGCAAGTATTGTACCCGAGACGCCAGGAGCGTACGCCCATTCGCCCCCTGCCGCTACGCCCGAGGCAGGCGAGGGCTTAGCTGTCCCTGTCGCACCACCGCCGTCTACCGCCTCATCAAGTCCCGATCCTTTCGCGCCAGCATCCACACGTGCGACGCCAGGCTCCGCCGCTAATCCCATCAACGTCGACTCGGACTCGAGCTCGGATGTCGGTGAGGACTGGTACGAACGGGAGGCGCGCGTCTACGAACTTCGCGAGTGGATGTTCGAGGTGGTGGATCATTTGCGCGATGCCTTCGACAACATTGAGGACATATTACGGATGGAAGTACTCGGTGCGCATTAGTCCTATCCCCTCCGCTATCTGGTTACGTATGATATCACTCGTTTTTGCACCTTGCTGCTGCTTTCCCCCCATGCCTATCACTCTTTCCATGCGGACGACTTTTCTCTCCCAGAGTGCTTCGCTGCTGGTCAGCAATCTCTGTCGCATCCCGAGCCTTCATTTCCTGGTAGTCCAGATATACCCCGTACGATTCGTCGCCGCCCTCGCCTTGTTATTAGCAGAACAATGTCTACGTCGATAGGATTGCAGGATCTATCCTATCTAGCTACTATGAATACACGCTCGTTATTAGTGCAGCTGGACGATGAAGACTTAAGCAAAGCTGAAGACGCTGTACCCGAGTTAGTGTACCCTGAGGACGAAAATACGGACTTAGAAGATATCGACGATGCCTCGCATAGTCTAACTATGTACAAGCGAGTTGATCGCAAGATCAAACCCGTACCTGGCATATTTCCCGAGGACGCACGAGTTATCCGCCAATTTCCAGAAAATCCTTTATTATCGCTACCGATGTTATCAGTCACGCCCCCTGAATTTAATCCGACATCGAAATTTACGGCAGAACGTCTAGCCAAAATGGGGATAAATGCAGATGGCTTTCTCTGGCCCGAAGAAGAGAAGCTATTTGTACACATTTTGCAATTGAATGAGAAGGCATTAGCATTCCAAGACACGGATTGCGGAACATTTAGGGAGGATTATTTCTCACCATACATAATCCCTTACGTTCCTCACGTACCATGGTCTTATCCGAATATTCCAATTCCACCGGGAATCAAGAATGACGTTATTAAGGTTTTAAAAGACAAGATCGCCGCTGGCGTATATGAGCCAAGCCAATCCTCATACAGATCACGCTGGTTCTGTGTGGTTAAGAAGAGCGGGAAGCTCAGAATTGTTCACGATCTTCAGCCGCTAAACAAGGTTACGATCCGGGATTGTGGAACACCGCCTATACTAGATGATTTTGTTGAACCCTTCGCCGGAAGGGCATGTTACTCGGTGTTTGACTTATTTTGGGGATTTGATGCCAGAAAAATGGATGCCAAGAGTCGAGATATGACCTCGTTCTTGACCCCATTAGGTCTGCTTCGAATTACGTCTCTCCCCACCGGATATACAAATTCGCCTGCGGAGTTTCAAAATTGCATGACATTTATTTTGCAAGATGAAATTCCACAGAAAGCCAACATATTCATTGACGACCTACCAATTAAAGGCCCCGAAACTCAGTACCTGGATTCTGATGGGAACCCAGAGGTGCTAGAAGAGAATCAAGGTATCCGACGATTTATCTGGGAGCACGCCCAGGACGTGCATCGTATTATGCACCGAGTCGGACATGCAGGAGCTACGTTTTCGTACAACAAAATTCAGCTCTGCAAACCGGAAGTCGTAATAGTAGGACAGAAGTGTACCCCAGAAGGACGCCTGCCAGAGGATGGGAAGGTGGAGAAGGTTAAGAATTGGCCACCTCCCAAGACGGTTAAGGATGTACGAGGATTTTTAGGTTTATGCGGAACAGTCCGAATCTGAATAGAAGGGTACTCGGCAATTGCGAGACCTCTCACGGAATTAATTCGCAAAAATACCGAATTTATATGGGACGAAAGGAGGAGCTTAGCATTTGCAAAACTCAAACAGTTGATCACAGAAGCCCCTGCCTTGCACCCTATCAACTACAATTCTGATCGACCAGTCTATATGTCAGTAGACTCAAGCAAGATTGCTGTCGGATTTATCCTGTCACAAGATGACGAGAATGGAAAGCGGAGACCAGCACGATACGGCTCGCTGCCATTTAACGAACGAGAAGCACGTTACAGTCAGCCAAAGTTGGAATTGTTTGGATGTTACCGAGCCTTGCGACATTGGAGACTACACCTAGTTGGTGTGAAGAATTTGATCTTAGAAGTTGATGCGAAGTATATCAAGGACATGCTCAATAATCCTGACCTTCAGCCTAATGCAGCAGTCAATCGATGGATTCAGGGAATATTGATGTTCACATTTGAATTACGACATGTTCCAGCCGCACGACACAAAGGTCCAGATGGCTTATCACGGAGAGAGCCTACACAGCAGGAGATAGAAGACGCCCAAGCAGAAGAAGAGGCAGATGATTGGCTGGAGAAGATTGCCTTATACTGCCAAGCAGAGGAGGTCGACGGAGCACCCGAGTCCTTTGTCCTAAGAGAGAATACTCAGGACAAGATACTGCACCAGATTCGACACTTCTTGGAGACGCTAGAAGTACCAGGAGCACTGTCCATACAGAACAAACGAAGGTTCATACAGAAAGCTAGTCGATATTTTATCA
>NW_006920435.1:40237-42140 GCF_000344685.1 Gloeophyllum trabeum ATCC 11539
CCAAGCACCACACCGCGGTACTGAGTACTCGCATCCCGTAAGGGTTGCTTTCCTCAGCAGGAGTTCGTTGACCGAGGCTTCAATTCGCCTGAGTGAATCCACCACAGCACTTCAACTAGCATTCCGCCGAAGCGTACAAGCCGGTCAAAGACCAGTGGCAAGATCACCTTGTTTCCCGATCTCACAAGTTCTGAGCACAATCCCCCTGTCTTCTAAGAGACAAAGGTCATGGCCCTCGATGAGGACTACCAGCAACCAACCGCACCTGAAAGGTGCAGCACAGTCACGGCGGATCCTCGAGTGGTTAGTTGCACAACAGGTTTAGCCATCAGCAAGTAATCCACATCCTTCTGCATTGCAGACTCCAGCCGCAAATGGGCGGTGTCCGACTTGGCAGGCAAAGAACAAATGTCCCAATAGCCTAGCTTCCCCTTCCCCAAGTCAGTACATCCTGGTTTTCAGGCACATCTATGACTCGGTCCAGAGGATGCCAGCCGTCCCACAAGAGGGGCATACTGAACGAACAACAGTTCCCTTTCAGCCCCTCACATTTCCCGAGGTGCAAGCTGTTCTATCTTCGCCTGAAGTTCCACACCGCAAGACGTCGACCTGCACTGCTCGACCCTTTCAGAGGACATGAGACCATTTTGAGCATTGCTGCTCGGTGTAGGTTTATCCCATCCAGAGGAGCACACGGTCTCGACATTTTATACGATGATTCCTTGACAAGCATAATTACTAGGCTCGCACCGGCACAAGTGAGGATTACTAGAAAACAAATTTCAAGCCCTCGAGTTGCCTCGAGTTCTCTACTTTTTATTTCGTTCTGTCCTCCCTCATGTAGTAGGAAAGCTGTGCTGTTTGTACGTGTTGTGGCTGGTCGCGCCAGAGGCGTGAGTGGAGGTGTCCACTATATCGCGTTTACATAGGAATTCTGCTTGCGCGATGACTTTTGCACTGCTTCGCGCCTGCTTTCCTTGTCGCGCTCGGTCCTTGCACTCGAGCAACACTGCGGCGAGGCTGTCTCGAGGCTGGCTGTCATCCCGGTCGTGACTGCGATGCCTCGCATGTATACCCGGCTCTGAATGCAGGCCCGCTGCGGATGGCAGGTCATTTGAGAATATGTTTCATCCTGGACCCTGCCAGCCTGGTTTTATTTTGTCCTGCTTTTGTGCCGGCCCGGTTAAGGCTTCTATCCTGTCCTAGCCTGTTTTAATTCTGGCCTGGCTAGGCCCGGTTTTGATCCTGTCCTACTAGCCTGATTCTGTCCTATCCCGGGGGCTAGTGTCATTTAAATCCTGGCCTGGCTTCATTCTGTGGTGGTCTGCATTGGCTGACCCCTGCTTTTAGTCGGGTCTGGGAGGATGCCTTGGCTGTCAGCCCCTCAAATGGCTGAATGCATACAGAGGGCTAGTTTCCCCTCCTGTCTCCCTCAGCAACTGTTTCCCTGCATGCTCCTCTGGTGTGCCCTTTGCAGGTATAATTGACCTGCCCTAAACTGACCAGACTCTGCTGTATTGAGGACTACAAATCCGTTTTGTAGTGTGACTACAAACACACTAATGGACTATGGAGCGCATTGTAGTGGGACTACTTACCTGGACTACTACTACCCGGGGCTTTGTAGTGGGACTACTACCTGGACTCCTGCCTAGGGCTTACTAACTGGACTACTATGGACTACTTACTACCCAGACCTCTGCCTGGACACCCATCTGGACCCTGAGCCAAGTGGTCACAACTAGATGTCAAAGGCAGTTTATCTACTTTGGCTATTATCTGTCTGTCTGTATGGCTGGCTGTCTCCCTGAACAACTCTTTGACCCCACCCCAGTGCCTGCCCTCAAGCAGGCCCCCAGGTAAGCCTACTGGCGGCCCCCTGGTCCTCAAGCACCCCCCTTCC
>NW_006920436.1:0-6575 GCF_000344685.1 Gloeophyllum trabeum ATCC 11539
CACATGCCACCCGCAGAACTATTTCTTGTATTAGTGTAAGCACACTGCATGTGCTGCATTGGCATCAGTAAATACAATCGCTTATCTGCTTTTGTATATTGTTCATGTCATGCATCAGTCCATGCCATAGCATATACTTTACTGGTTTCGATCAATACAATAGTCTATCAGCTTTTGTATTTTTTGTCGAGTGCATGCCTCCTGTCATGCCATTTACTGGACTTTTATATTTTGTCATGCCATCTCATGCACTCTCATGCCATAGTTGATTGTTAACAGTAGAATAGCCTACTGACCATTGAAATTCTGTGCATCGCTTCATGCCATTCCATGCCATGTATGCAGTGGCATGCATTGTCCATGCCAGGTCATGCCATGCCATGCACTCTATCAATGCAAGCAGATACATTTGGATTAGGCTCACTTTCACGCCATGTACCCTTTTGATCATGCCATCATGCTTACAGATACGAGACCAATATATGTGCCCAGTAACATAATTTTCTAACCGCTCAGGACTTTGATTCACTTTCCTGCATAGTGGCTCTGGCTCCGAGTGCCATTGTCGGGATGACATACAGGCCTACAACAGTTGTTATGCACCTGCATACTCTAGTGCTCTTCATTTCCTTTTGTTCCTCTTCCATCTCTGCCACGCCGAAATTTGAATATTCAGAAGGATCTTCTTTTCACAAGTCGGCAGGGTGTAAATTTGCATTATTCCCAACTTGACCAGGATGTAGGATGTCCTCAGGGTGTCTCTGACAAGTTTCCAAAAATTTGGATGGGTCAGATAGCCCCCAGCAAAGCCTTACATCCAGCTCCGCTGGCCTGTTTAGTTCTTTGCAGCTCTGAACAATTCACATACACCTTGACTGGCTATTGAGCAAAGTCCTGGACTTTTCTTTATATTATACAACTCTGTGCACCACTGTCAAGTCCTTCCACTTCTTCTGTACTTTCCATCGCAGAATCTCTCTGCCTTTGCCACTACTTTCATCTCTTCCAATCAAGATCCAATCGAGATTCCCTGTGGCTGTGCTGGAAATTTTTTCAAACTCAGCATCCTGCACATATATATAAGACCTGCATGAAAGGAACCTGCTTCCTCCTTTCTTTTTTCCTTGTCCATCACCCACTTGTCAGCACCAGCTCAGTCTGTACGCTTACATAAGCATGTCCTCGGTTGTAAAAAGGAATCTTCTGGCAGCCTCTTGCAAGCATTGCCACATGGTCTTCAAAACCAGAGGGATCAGAGACCATCATCAAAAATCCTGTCAGGTATTTTCATTCCTGGCAGCGGTGAAATACAATGGTCCATGACATTTCCTATTTTACAGCTTAAACCACCAGGCCAGCAAAATGCCAGTGGTGCCACTGTTCTTCATATCCTCCAAGTCGATGCCCCAGGGACCAGTGCCAGAGGCAAACAAGATACTAGTGGTACATCTGAACATGCTCCAGTCCCTAATGAAAACAAAAATGTGTGTCTCTTGCATCTTGCCTGGACTGCAAAGCTTAAGAATGACCATAGCAAATTGTCACCCACCCATTCCTTGATCAATTGGAGCTCATCGTGAATACCAATATCCATGCTGTATGCTGCAAAATTTGCATGGTGGCTATTGAGCCCTCCTATATCATCGGTCACATCACTAGCAATCACCCTGCACTAAAAGCGGTTGCAGATCCCACCCAGCTCTCTGTTGTGTTGAGGCAGCTCCCTGTGCATCCGGCTCTGCCTGCAATGTCTAACCTGATTATCCATCCTGAAATCCAAGGGCTAAAGTTGCATCACGGTCTCAAGTGCAATGAGTGTCACGTTATACGACTCAACTCCAAGTCCATGAAACAACATTTTGCTCAGGAGCATCCTGGCCAGACTGTCCCTCCTCGTTTTTCTGCTTGTCACGCTCAGAGGCTCACAGCTGGTGCTGGGTTTACTAGTTCTTATTTCCAGGTGAACAAGCAAACTGCACTGTCTGCTACTCCTTGGGAAGCCATGGTCGCTACTGCTCAGGCTGAAATGGCGGATGAAGAAACTATGGACCATTGTCAGAATCGACAGATCAATGCAAGACTTGTTAGCCCTTGGCTGATCACGACCAAATGGCATGAGCATGTGGCAGGGTACCACATTGGCACACTCATACAATTGGTTGCAACACCAAAGAAAGACGAGTTCCCAGGCCTCAAGAAGCTGGTCTTTAACTACATGTCAAGTGCCACTGGCTCTATCAAGTCCACTGCAGAGCTTGTCCTTCAGACCCTCAATACTCCTGACCCAGCCAAAACGTGAGCGGAATACAAAAAGCAATATCTTATTATATTTCCTGATGCTTTTACAATCCATAGTGGTATCAACAATACCCCATTTCATGCCATGCAGCAAGATGAGACCTTGAGCAACTACAGTGGCTATGTGGTGCAGCTCATAGCATTCCTGCTGCGTCCCAAGGGCCAGTATTCACTTCCACTCTCTTCTGGTCTTACAGTGGCCCTTGAGCAGTTGCAACTATGGATAGCAAATGCAGTTCACGATGAGGATGAAGATGGATACACCGAGCTCCACAATGTTCTCAGCCAACTGTGGATGAACAAGTGGTTGCCAGCTGAGGATAATCACATTCCGTGTCCCACTGTTCGCTTCCTTGCTCTTCTCACCCTCAAACCAGATGGCAGCCACAAGGATCCTCATCAAGTGACACCCACTATTGCTCGGCTTGTGTACTGCATGCGCCTCTTTTTCCTTGCACACATCAAAGCTATTGCCCAGCAATCATATCACGGTGATGAAGAAATAGCATGCAAGGCAGCCTCTCGATGGTTCACTGAAAAGGTGGAATCCCCATTCAATGCTCTGCGGTCCCTCCAGCACAGGGCTTCTGCAATGGCCTATAAAACATCATCCCAGCCAAGGGTCTATTGGCTCGACCGCACAGGCTACACATCCATGCTTTACAGGGGTACCAAGATCACGCAACAAGACCTTCAAACTATTTTTACCCGGATGGAAAAGACTGCCATTGAGCTTTGGGAACGTGACATTCTCTGTGGCATGAAGGTTGACTGGGTAGACTGGTCAAACATTGTGGATGACCTGGTCAACACGGATGTTGGCTACTGTTTCTTGACCGATAGGAGGAACCACACCTTTGGAAACCATGATATCCTACTTGGCACCATCATGGACAATGCTGCTGCCAGGGAGACCCTGCTTATGAAGACCAACTATGGTGATGGCTGGGAATGGAACAAGGACTTTATACGGCTTTGGCTTTCAAATTATGCCATTTTTGAAGGAATCCTGCTCGCCCGTTGTGAAATGCTCAGTGGAGCCCCTGCACGTGGCACAGAGATTACCTCAATGACATTTAGAAACACCCTGACCCGCACTGCAAGGAACCTGGTGGCCTATGGTCCATACCTCTCCATTGTCACCCTTTACCACAAAACTGGTGGCCTCACTGGAAGCGACCGGCTGCTCCCTCATGCTTTGGATGCCTTGACTGCAGATCTCATAATACAAAATCTTGCTGTTGCACGTCCTTTTGCACAATTCCTGGTGCACCTTTTGCACCATGGGGAGGCAGACGTCAAAAAGCTGTACCAAGAGCAGTTATTTGTCAACAACTGCAAACTCTTTGACACTCAAGATCTCAGCAACATTATGGCTCGTTTCACCCTTCCAGTGCTTGGCATTGAGCTTGGGGTCAATGCTTGGAGGCATGTGAGTACAAGCTGGAAAAGAAAGCATTGTGCAGAAATGTATGAGCTTGCGGAAGAGGACATGCAGGAGAGTGCAGACATTGCTCAAGCAGGCCACACATCAAACACAGAGAATAGAATCTATGGACTCAGTCAATTTGCTCTTGCCACCCTTCCCGAGGACTTTATCCCCCTATTCTTGGATGCAAGCACACGCTGGCACATTGCATGCAAGGTGGTGCCAGGCAGTGTCATTTTGCCCTATCAGCAGGTCACGGCTGCCCACTTTGCAGATTATGCACCCGCCACCAATCCAAATCCTCCTCTGCCATCCAAGGATTTCCTTCATAATTTAGCTCAGCTATTGCTTCCTATTTTGCAGCCCAGCACACCTCCTGTCTCTCAGTCCACCACTGTCCAGGTCAGCCAAAATATAATCTTCCACATTCCATTGTATTTTCCTGATTTCATCTGATAGGCATCATCATCCAGTGATATGCTGAGCCATGGCACTGACACCACAGCAATAGTGCCAACCAACAACATGGTAGGTGCTTGAATGAGCGATACTCCCATATGACCTGATTGTCCGACCCCCTGTCCCCAACTTGTTAGGTTGTCAATACCTCAGACCATGCCAGTGATCACTTTTCAGTCTTTCCCATTGACCAGAATATCCAGGCACCCGATATGCGAGTCCTTCAGCTTGTGAGTGGCTGCACTTCTCTGTTGGCCCTGGATTGTCTGTGACATTGCCATCAACAGCCCTCTACATCTGCTGCCCATGCTCCTGTGAGGCTTGCCCTCAATGGGCATACTTCCTCCCCTGTTGATCATCAACCTCTTGCTGTTCCAAGCATGCAACAGGCCCTGCAGTGTTTACGTCACCTCCTCCGCAAGCCACAGGCTGGTTGGAGCTGTGCTGCACAACGCGAGGGGCTAGAGGCTGTCCTGAAGAGGGAGTCTGATGTCCTTGCTGTGATGGCCACGGGATCTGGTAAATCCATGCTCATGATAATTCCCCCTCTTCTAGAGGATGCGATCACTGTGGGAGTGCTTCCCCTGCGTTCTCTTATGGATGACTATGAGCGGAAGCTACAAGCCATGGGGATTCAATACCAGGTCTTTGATGGAGACTCTGGGTCCATTTCCACTCAAACCAATCTAGTGCTTGTTTCTGTGGACCATGCAAGGATGGACTCTTGGAGGCAGGCACTTGCGGAAGCCAGCCAACAAAGATCAGTGGCACGGATGGTGATCGATGAGGGGCACTATGCCATCACCTCTGATGACTTCAGGGATTGCATGCGGGAGATCTATGAGGTAAGGCAGATCAGCATGCAACTGGTTGTCTTGTCAGCCACTGTCCCTCCACTGTCCCAACCCACCCTTGTGGATGCTTTTGGCCTGATGCAGGACAACATGATCGTTATCCGCACCCCGACCATCCGTCCCGAGATTCAGTATCACCTCAACCCACCTGCCCCCATGCCTGCAGTTCACAGACATGTCAAGGCTATTTTGGAATCCTATGTGCACAAGTTTACCGCTCAAGATCGTGTGCTCATCTATGTGCCATTTCGCACAGAGGGTGAGGCTCTGTCTACATTATTGCACTGCGAGTTCTACCATGGCAAATTGGACCCTCTGGAAAGGCTCAAGATGAGGGACCGCTGGCTTGCTGGCACCCATAATGTTATGGTCTGCACTGAGGCCTATGGTGCAGGAAATGATTATCCGCACGTGCGGCTGGTTATTCATGCTGGCTCCCCCAGATCAATGACCAACTATGCCCAGGAAGCTGGACGTGCCGGGCGGGACTGTCAGCGTGCCATCTGCATCGTTCTGCCTCATCAAGGACACCGAGCGCCATCCTTGGTGGCTGGAAAGATAGACCACCAGGGACAGCAGGCCATGTTTGAATGGCTTGGAAGCATAAGCTCTCAGATTTGCCTCCGTCAAGGTATCAGTCGGTTTACGGATGGCAGTGGACTCACATGTCATGAGTACAATTGTGCTGGCTCACCGTGTGTTGAGCTATGCAGCATCTGCCAGCAGCCTCCACCTTTGCCAGCAGCAGTTTGGCCTCAGCCCTCCCCTCCTGCCCCTATGCTTGCACCAGCCAAGAGACCTGCACCCCCAGCAGCAAGCCCCTTTGATTCTGCAGCAGCTGACGTCAAGAAGAGGAGGATTGAGAACATTACCAGGATTGGGGGCAAAACAGAACGCATCTTCCAAGCCTTGGAGTTCTTTGGCCCAGGCTGTGTGTTATGCAGGTTCTTCAGCAAACAGGATAGGCCCAAGCACCAGGCCATATATGACTGTCCGGTCTTTCAAGACCCATCCAACCACCTCACCACTGTTGCAGCCAAAGCCATGAAGACAGGACTCAACTATGACAGAGCCATCCACGGCTCAGTTTGCTTCAAATGCCATGTCCCCCAGCTTAATGACACCCTGCATGCCTCCTTCCAGAAAAAGTCCTCAGATGCATGCACCCATCGTGATGTTATGCTGCCCCTGGCATTCTGGATCATTAGCCAGCCCCCCTTGAGGCAGCAAGTTTTGAAGGAGCATGGTGTTGCAGATACATCTGTGGATTCGTTTAAGCACTGGCTGAAGTGCCAATCCTCCACAGAGTACCCCACCAACCTCACCAATGTGCTCATCTGGTACCATGCCTACTGCCAGCAGCAGCATGGCTTCAAGAGTAATGGTGAGGTGCTCCGTTATCGTGAACTTGTGACAAGTGATCACTCATTGTATTTCTTGCCTTCCAGCCTGCAAGTAGGTCTGCTATGGGGGCGTCAGCCACTGCATTAGTCATTAGTCCAAATATAGCCATCAGTTGTTTGTATTTATTTATA
>NW_006920436.1:6880-10417 GCF_000344685.1 Gloeophyllum trabeum ATCC 11539
CCCATCCAATCCACTCACCACTGTGCAGCCAAAGCCATGAAGACAGGACTCAACTATGACAGAGCCATCCACGGCTCAGTTTGCTTCAAATGCCATGTCCCCCAGCTTAATGACACCCTGCATGCCTCCTTCCAGAAAAAGTCCTCAGATGCATGCACCCATCGTGATGTTATGCTGCCCCTGGCATTCTGGATCATTAGCCAGCCCCCCTTGAGGCAGCAAGTTTTGAAGGAGCATGGTGTTGCAGATACATCTGTGGATTCGTTTAAGCACTGGCTGAAGTGCCAATCCTCCACAGAGTACCCCACCAACCTCACCAATGTGCTCATCTGGTACCATGCCTACTGCCAGCAGCAGCATGGCTTCAAGAGTAATGGTGAGGTGCTCCGTTATCGTGAACTTGTGACAAGTGATCACTCATTGTATTTCTTGCCTTCCAGCCTGCAAGTAGGTCTGCTATGGGGGCGTCAGCCACTGCATTAGTCATTAGTCCAAATATAGCCATCAGTTGTTTGTATTTATTTATATTTGGTCTCTGATGTATAAATAAAGCTTCATCATCAAACCTTATTTATCTGCTCCTTGATCCTGAACCACTACCTTCCTAGTTTGGCACTCTAGTGATCTGAAAGCTTACCGTCACTGCTTTTATTGCAATGGCTAAATCCTCTGCTACCCTCAAGACCAATAATCCTGCCCCTGAGGCTGGAAAGGTGAGTTTTGCTTATGTAACCAATTGGAATCAGCTTGGCACAGCCACTCATCGCTATTTATAGAAAAAGGTATGCCCTCGTTCTTCACCTGTCCCTAGAAATACAATGGATCATCGACTTTTGTATTTTTTACAGGAAAAGAAGGTTGCCACTGTGGTGAGTTGGCTTTTTCACAGTGCTGGAAAAGCTGAGTGCACATGCCTTTTCCTCCAGCGCAAGTCTGTGACACATCTCTTGGAAAATACTGTGAGTTGCCGTTTACTATGGCCACTTGGAATTCAAAAAGTCATGACTTTCTGTATTTTCAGACCAAGGCAGCCACTGCTCGCCAGCAAGCGCAAGAAGACCGTGATGCTATCAACAAGAGCATTGAGGCCATGACAAGTGGCTATGGTCTCATTTCATTCATTGGCAATGACGATGGCAAACAGGGCCCTGAGATTCAGCCCAATCCTTACAATCCTAGGCTTCTGGTAAAGGCAACCCTCAAAGACTTATCTCTTAGCTTCCAAGTGGATGGAATTCTGAACATGGTGCCTGAGCATGCTGTCGTGATCATGACCAACGACGACACTTTGGATACCAGCACACTGGTGTCTGCGGAGGGTGAGTCCATTCCCCTTTAATTGTGATCTCTCTGATAGGCCGTCCCAGAGCTTCAAAGTGGCACCAAGAAGCCTACTCGGTTGACCTGGAAGAACCGCGAGGGCTATGTTGCTCTGCTTGCAGGTAACAACCGCAGGGCTGCCATCCAAGAGATTATCTCAGGACACATCAAGGCGATCGACCGGATGCAGAAAGCTTTGGCAGAACCCAACCTTGATGAAGAGGAGCATCGGCAGTGGGCTGGAATGCTGAAGAAAGAAAAGGAGCTCTTTGAGAAGGAGCATGTTTGGCTTGTTCGCGTCATCGACTATGGTACAATCCACTCCAGTCCTAAATACAATGGTCACTCACTTGTTGTATTTTCATACCAGAGAAACTCAAGGACCATCCAGACCGTGCTCTTTTGGTGGACACTCTGACCTCTAACAGAGCAATTCCCCATGCAACTGATGAACCCACTGACAATCTCATTCGAGCCTTGAATGTCATTAGGATTGCCTCCCAGCCAAACCCAACCAGCTTCCAGGTGGACAAGGACAACTTACAGGCGACCATTGACAGCCAGATCAAGAAGCACAATGAGAAGGACTTTGTTATTATCATGAAGGATGACAAGTTCAGGAATATGCTTTCAGACCTTTATCTCTGGTCTCATCTTCAGCAAAGTCCTTTCTTCTCTTGCCATGGATGGGGAGAGTGTATCCGGCAACCTCGTGGTTGTGTAAGCTTGACCTTTGTTTCCTTTATGGCTCATAGTTGACTACTGCTCTCTGGAAGCTCTTTTCCATAGCTGCCCACCACATGATCAAAATCTTGGCCTTCCTGGGTGACCCGAGGCCTCTTCCACCCTATGTTGAAAGTGGTGCAAGGACAGAGGATCTGATGTCTCAAGTCCTGACAGATGCCAAGTCTATCTTGAACACTGCTATTCCACAGTATGATGCTGTGGGGGTTGTCTTTGCTGAGGCCGATCGCCTATACCAGGACTATCTGCAGCCTGTTATGTCTGGCTGGGCCCTTCATGCTGGAGATGAATCTGGCAGGCGCGAGGCTTTTGCAGATGCCTGGTACAAGTACAAGGATCAACTGAAGATCATTGTCAAGAAGGCATCCTCCAAGGTTGGCTGGGACAAGCAAGAGCAGCAGGCTCTGGACACTTTTATGAACAAGTTTGACTGGGTCAGCTCTGGACTGTTCACAAGGAATGCCTTCTTTTTTGGGGTGGCATTTCCTCTTCCCTGTGGGAGATTCCTCAATTTCATTGACCAGGAGCTGGCAAGAGGACAGGCCTGGCTTTCACTTGTAAGCTCTTGTTCCTGTGGTTCTTGAAATATAATGAGTCATCACCTTTTGTATTTTCCAGATGGCCTATGAACTGGAGCCTTTCTGTGATAGCCAGTGGGATGCCAAAAGCTCTAGGGAATTTTTTGGCTCGTGGGATGGGGTGTACAAGAACCTCTCGCTTCATCATCAGTTGGATCAGAAACAAATAGAAAAGATATTTATCCGGGTGAGTCCCCCACGTGTATGCACAGCCTTGTTCAGGAGACCCATCTGCCTTTACCCAGGTTCTAAAGATCTTCTTTCAAGAGAGGCACCATCTGGTTTTGCAGCTGGACAGTGCCTTGTCAAAGGCACCATGGTTTTCCAGGCTGGCCCAAAGGAAAGCCCCCAATGGTGTCATTCTTCCAACAGATGATGAGCTGTTTGAGTGGCTGAATGACAAGTATGAGCATTGCAAGCCTGCGCGGACATCCAAGGACCATCTCTTTACCTCAGAGATGTCTGATTTCTTCAAGCTGGCCTAATATTATACTATCTGCAGCGAACCCTTCGCTGCAGCATGCCATGCCGTGAAATTTCCTTATATGGTAGTCATGCCAGCCCCAATTGGGATGCGGCTGTGTCATGCCCGTCCCAAAAAGGTTCATGCCATGCCATGCCATGCCATGCCATCTCATGCCACTCACAAAAATCCTATCATTTCCTCATGCCATCTCATGCACTCTCATGCCGTGTTCTGCCTAGAGACCTCTTTTGTGCATGCCATGGCATGCACTCCATCAGCATCTGCAAATAAAATGGCTTGTCTGCTTTTGTATTTGATTCACATCGTGCATCATTCCATGCCATTCAATGCCCTCTCATGCCACACTCCATCCACAGAGCATATTTGTTCATGCCATGGCATGCACTCCATTGGTTTTGATGAATACAA
>NW_006920436.1:10825-16259 GCF_000344685.1 Gloeophyllum trabeum ATCC 11539
TTGTTCCTGTGGTTCTTGAAATATAATGAGTCATCACCTTTTGTATTTTCCAGATGGCCTATGAACTGGAGCCTTTCTGTGATAGCCAGTGGGATGCCAAAAGCTCTAGGGAATTTTTTGGCTCGTGGGATGGGGTGTACAAGAACCTCTCGCTTCATCATCAGTTGGATCAGAAACAAATAGAAAAGATATTTATCCGGGTGAGTCCCCCACGTGTATGCACAGCCTTGTTCAGGAGACCCATCTGCCTTTACCCAGGTTCTAAAGATCTTCTTTCAAGAGAGGCACCATCTGGTTTTGCAGCTGGACAGTGCCTTGTCAAAGGCACCATGGTTTTCCAGGCTGGCCCAAAGGAAAGCCCCCAATGGTGTCATTCTTCCAACAGATGATGAGCTGTTTGAGTGGCTGAATGACAAGTATGAGCATTGCAAGCCTGCGCGGACATCCAAGGACCATCTCTTTACCTCAGAGATGTCTGATTTCTTCAAGCTGGCCAGACTGGCTCACAGTCGTCTTGCGTATCCTCTGGAGGTCTCAAACAGGGGCTATCAATCAGACTGGTTCCAGAAGCTAGAAGCTGATGAAGATGTGCTCAAGGCTATCAAGAAACCTGGCAAGCCCAAGGACTACTATGATTCTTGCCTCAACATCATGCGCTGCGACCTCTGGCCCCTGATCAACTCTGCCATGTGCCACACTGTCCACACCCTGCTCTGGCCAGTTGCTAACGAAGTGGGTAATCGTGACGGTACAGCTGCCACCAGAATGGCTCGTCTAATGTGGCTGCATGAGGAGGTCTTCTCTTTCTACTTTGGTCATGAGGCAGCCTGGCAGCTAAAGGAGGCTGTCTTCTCCCATGCTATCAAGCCCCTTGTGAAAGACGCTACTATGGAACAGTTCTTTTGGGACTCTTATGCAGAAAGGCCTGAGGAGACTATTGAGGTGGAAGATTCCAATACTGCCATCGGCATCTCAGAGTCAGCAAGCCTCCAAGAGCAGCAGGCCAAGGCTCTGCAAAAGGTCTTTTCCTTGTTCAAGACACCAGGGTTGGGTGGGGTTCCCAGAGATGGTGGCTCTGCTGTGTATCATCCAGAGATGGCCAAAGCTCTCATCAAGTTTGCCAAGGTGAGTGAATACAATGAGCCATGACTTGTTGTATTTTTACTGATTTCTTGCCCTGAAGAATGTCGCTCCATTCTTTATAAAAGAGGATGTCTTCTACGCTAACAACAAGACTGGGCCTCCTCATGATGTCTCAGAAGCTGAGGTAGAGTGGTGGCTGGGCAAGCATGGGTTTACCAAACTCAAGGTGGCTTCCAAAGAGCAAGTGGAGGCATATTGGAAAGAAGATCAGGAAGACTCTGAGGATTCCCCAGTTGTCCTTGTGGCTCCTCCTCCCCTGCCTTCTGAGTTTAAGAAGATTCAGAAGAGGAAAGAGGCACATGAAAAGGTGATGGCAAAACTGATGCATGGTCCCATGAATTTTGTCCCCTGGATCAAACCTGGCAAGCAGGCTCCTAAAGCCTCATCTGCCTCCACCACTTTGCGAACTTCTTCTGGTACCAGCTCTCCTGTCTCTCCACCTGATCCTGATCAGCCTGGTGATCCCAAGGAGGGCTCCTCAGAGGCTACTGGCCTTCAGAAGAAGAGAAAGAGGGCCAATCCTCCCAAGGCTACCAAGACCAAGAAAGGCAAAAGCAAGACAGCAGCCAAGCAGCAGCCCAAGTCAGCTGAATTTGTGGAAGACAGTGACTCTGAGGAGGAGCAACCCTTGGCCAAGATGGCCAAGGGTCAGCCCAAGTCAGCAGAATTTGTAGAAGACAGTGACTCTGAGGAGGAGCAACCCTTGGCCAAGGTAGCCAGGATTGGCAATGCTCAGGGTGGCAAGGCAGGTCAAGATGGAGCTGGAAAGGTAGGACCTCAGGATGGCATTGTGCCAGAGTTGCAGCCACAGCCATCTGCCAACCCAGGGCAAGATACACAGACTCTTGGTCAGTCATTCCTCTTGCTCCCTCCATCTGTTTCAGTGGCACTGACATTCATGAAACTCAGATGGAATGGAGATCACTTATGATGAGCAAATGGATGAGGAAGTCATCAAGGAACTAGAGGGTGAGGTACAGCAACAGGCTCAGCCCAAGCCTCCCTCTTGTCAGTGAAAATATGACACTTGGATTGGTTTATGACATTTCTCAGTTTGTTACACAGCTCTTGAGCAACTTGACACTTCTGTTCAGGATGTCCACACCCTTACTGTAACAAGGATAATAGGTAGAATTCTGCTGTAATTACTCAGACCAGTGGTTGATCACATGTAATTGTTCAGCTCCATTTCTCTCATGGAAAGGTCCTTATCAGGTGCCACTCCAGCACATTTTGGATATGCAGAAAAGTGGTATTTTTGGTGCGCACCCGTGGCTATTGACTCTCTTCTGCCCAGTGTTCTGACACTTTTTCCAGGCTGTGGCTTACCCCTAGGTATGAAAATTCGCATATGATTTTCAAATATATAGGTTTCCCTTCATGGAACACTTCTTCTTCAAGGTGATGTAGTCCGCATCAAGAAACCAGGATGTATGTTTGCGCTTGTCTGTGCATTATTTGTCCTGGTTGCTGATGTCACATTCTTTCAAAGATAATAGTCCGTTCCAAAGACCCACCTCTGATCCAGCCTTTCACATCACTGCTCTTATGAGGGCTATCATGCTGAGTGCAACATATATGGTTTATCAGGCTGGGTGTACCTGGCCTTTCAGTAAGTCCCTCAGAAGATCATGGCTGAATCAAGGCGTAATGAAGCATTGCTGCAGAGAGTCCAGTTGGCGGGCCTCCTGCCAAGCAATTTGCCTACTGTGCGGAGTTTGATGGTGAGTGGCGTTCATGCTAGTTGTGACAAATATCCCTCTCACTTTGATTGTTAGCGATCAAACTTGTTCAAGAACAGTATTTTCCAAACAGTCCCATGATTGAGCCTGCAGATATTCCACTCCGTACTTTGGACAATCCACCTTGGGACGAGTGGGAATTCTGTTGCGTCCCTGACTATTCTGAGCAGCTAGCAGGGTTATATGAGGATGCCTATGAACATCTGCTTGCAAGTCTGGGGCTGGTGGAAAGTGATAAATACAGCCTTGTCCAAAGGTTCCCAGCACCGGTTGCAGAAGACTTCACACGCCGCCTCTACCGCTACACCCTCTATCGATCACCTCAAGTTTTGCACGAAATGGCGGAAAACCCAGGTACTGTCTTCTTAGGCCTGCGGCGGGTTGCCATTATAAACATGGTCTTGCTCGGTATGTTTGCATTGCCTTCAAGGGTCCTACAATGGGACTCACACCTTTTCCCTCACCTTTGTTCCTCCATAGCTCACCCATGCTTTCCACCTGAAGCATATCAGGACAACAGAAGAGAGCATGGACAGGCTCAGCATTCCATGGGACCCAGCATCAGCGGATCAAAGACAGACATAGGCCACCACGCCACCATACGATAAAGCACCAGGCACATGCACACCAATGTCCCCTTCCACTCTAGTTCCCATCTCAGCTAGCTATCATGACATGACCCTACAATCCCAACAAGTGCTGTATGTTGTGTGCAATGTTATTCATGAATGTGATGTCAACCTTGAAGTGAAAGCTTTGCTTGATAGCCTTTGCACGCATGGCTTATATAATGTCAGTATGCAACTTCTAAATCAGAAATACAACAGACAATCCCTATTTGTATTTTTATGTGCTCCTAAAGTTGCTTGCATTTCATGCTTCTGACATTTGTAAGCCAGTGTATGACGCACCCAATGGCTTTACCAATTTTGGTGGACTGCCTGATTCAACCACTCGTGAACAGCAACCAACACGGCTGTGACTCACTTTGGTGCATCATCTCGCCCTCATTCATTGGCCACAAACAACGTGAATTAAGAAGCAGCAGGCTCAAGTCCACAGTTCATTTTCCGTGCATTTCCAACAAACTAGGTGTTGGTTGGAGACAAACCTGCAACGAGTTCAATGTGGCTGCCTGAATCACCCAATGGCAACACTCACAAGCAAGTCTTGTTATGCACCGAACATGCCCATGTTAACGGTTTATTTTCTGCACATTTACAGCGCACTGCCTGATGTTGGAGGCAGAATTGCACCGACTTCAATATGAATTCCTGAATCATGAAATTCCTACACTCACAAGCCAGTCTTGTTACGCACTGAACACGCCCATGTTAACCGTTTATTTCCTGCACATTTGCAGTGCACTGCCTGACATTGGAGGTGTCGATTGGAGGCAGAACTGCACCGATTTTAATGCAGTTTTTTGAATCACCCAATTCTCAGGGGTCCGAAGAAGTCTCATTAAGCAGTGAACATGCCCATGTTGGTGTCATGTCCCTGACTATTTCAAGGAACTAGCAGGGTTTTATGAGAATGCGTATGAACATCTGCTCACACGTCTCAAGCTGGTCAAAAGTCACAAATACAGTCTCATTCAGAGGCTACTACTGAAAGTTGAACGACATTTTACACGTTGCCTTTACCACTAGACTCCATTGCCTCAGGAAATCCCAGTCACAGCCACTTTGGGTCTTTGAAGCAGACCTCAGGAAGTCCATCATTGCTGGTGTAGATACCCGTCATGGTCTCCATGGCCTCCATGGCTATGAACATTAGCAATGGAGGGTGTAACACCTGCCCAAGTATCACCACCATACAGATTGTTACAGTATAAGTTGTTGCGTGACAGATGTATAACCTCCAAATAGGAAATACAAAAGAGAACGCCCTCTGTATTTTTGTGTCTGTATCATCTTGCCATTTCCAGCATCTAGTATTTATAGAGAGTCCCTCTGACAAGTCTCAGGTTTTTTCAACCGCTCCATCAACTTCCAGCATAGCATACCTCCTTTGGCAGCCACCAGTGGTACTACAGCTCTCTAGTGTGCTACGTCTTTCAGATCAAGTTTCCCCAGCTTGAGTTGGTATCCTAGGGTCCTACTATACCTTTGCGGATATTGTCCACATCCGCAGACCACTCTTACCCCTCTGACTTTTCAGGCTTTCAAATTTATGTTGCTCTGCAGCTGTCAATTGTGCAGTTATGTTAATTGCAGAATCCTACCACCAACCTGGACTGCAGAGTGTATCTTATGTGTATCAGCAGTGTCTGTCACCTTCAACGCTTTTCCTGGGACATGAGTGTGCTAAAAGTTAAGTCTCAACGCATATGTTCTCTATTCAGGATGACTACAAATGAGCCACACTATTTTCTTGTTATCAAATAGACAAATTGGCCAGATTTCCTGGTCCTAAAACATGTTTAGAATATGACGTTGTTGCAAATCATCCAACCCAATCATAACCAAGCCCTGTATCATGGCATGCGTAACAGGGCCGATGTGCTCAGGATTATTCAACCAGAGGTGCCTCCTCTCAGTAGATGA